>NW_025401333.1:0-25000 GCF_020080835.1 Cotesia glomerata
TCTTGAGCGCCTTTATCTTCATATTCTAAAAAAAAAAAAATAACTGGATGTTAGAATTTTGTTATCTAATTAAATTAATAGAATATTAATTAAATACTTTTGACATGTTCCATCGTATTTAAAAGTACAGCGTGCAATGTATTAATTGTTTTTTCAAGAGCCTCTTTCAAATTGTTCTGCAAAGTTGAGTGAGCCAAAAACAACGCTGCAAAAAGATCTCCCGAACCGACGTAACTTAATGGAATTTTTGGAATGTCTAGTTTGATCATTTTACCATCTAAAACAAGAATAATTAAATTTCTGTGATTTATATTAAAATATTTTTAGTGTTTAAAAAAATTACCTTTGGAATCTCCAGCAATGGCTGTTAATTCATTGTTTATGTCTATTGATGACACTACAACTGTTTTTGGTCCTTGTCCGTATAAATATTTCATAGCATTTTGAACATCACTTATAGTCGTGATTTTTTTATCAGTTAGCAACCTAAAAATTTAAATCTTTAGTTACAGTACTTAATATTTTATTTTTTTTTTATTTATTTACTCCAATTCGAATTGATTTGGCGTTATAATATCAGCTAGAGGTACGATTTCTTTCTTGTAAATTTCTATCAGCTCTTTAGGTACGTATAATTTTCCATCGTCTCCCAAAACTGGATCACACACTGAAATTAATATCAACCAGCTATTAATTAGGTGTTAATTAAGTAAAGTTTAAAAAAAATAAATGATACTGACATCTAAAAATTTTTTTAACAATTAAATTATAATGAAAAAAATGTAGCAAAAAATTCTACATGCCGAAATTTAAAAAAATAATTAGTGCAAATTTTTAAAAATATTTTTTTATAATAATTAATTAGTAAAAATTGTCAGATGTCTGCTAAATTTAGTATCATAAAAAAAATCTTAAATTTTACAAACAGTAAATAAGATTTGGATTTTTTTTCTTTAAAATTGGGATCACTTGCGCAATTTGCTTAAGAAATGAAGCTGAGCCAACATATCCAGTAAGAAGATGAGTGTAGTGATGAAGATCATTTGCGACTAATCCATCGATGAGCTGACCTGTAATTATCATAATATTATTATATCATTTTAATTTATTCTTCTGCTAATTAAAGTAATAAATTAGACACAATATTGTATAAACTTACTCAAATTATGGTCATTAAGAATATCTCCTTTAGTAACTTTATAACCAGTATGGTTTGATAATTGCACAGAATTAATGGCGTCAACTTCGAAGCCCAGTAGCTGTAATTAGAGCAATGTAACAACAAATCCAATTTATATTACTGAGTTAGAGAATTTGGGAAAATTAAGCATGGAATATTTAGATGATTAAGTGGGTTAATGAGTTTAAATTTTCCAGCATTAGAAGTCTTGAATTTAATTTGTCAATTTGTTTTTTATTAATTTATTTATCTGAAATAAAAATCAACTCCAAAGATTTTTTGAAGAATCTATCAAAAATTTTTTTATCTATTTAAAATAACTTTGAAATTTAAATATAAACTTTTAATTACATATTTATCTTATCAGTAATAAATTTAAAAGTTATTATTCAATTAATAGAGTGAAGACTATTAGTATTGTTTTAATTCAAAATAATCTCTCTTAACTAATTGCGTCGTATTTTATTAACTTTGATAATTAATAAAAATTAAAATTAATTTAGCAGATATTAAATAATTTTTAATAAATAAATTATTTTAAAATTTTCTACAAGTGAAAATTTTTATTTTTTTGAAATTCTTTTTCAATTAAATAAATTATAAAAATTCTTAAATGTCGGCTAATTTAATTTTGATAAAAAAAATATGAAAATTAATTTAGCATATATTTAATAATTTTAAAAATTTTATACCAAATAAATTATGGCAAAAAAAAATTGACATGTAGAAATTTTAAAAAATAAAAAATGCAATTATTTAAAAATAATTTTTTTGATAAATAAAATAAAAAAATTGTTAAGTGACCGCTAACTTTAATGTCCTAAAAAAAATTGACTTGTAGAAATTAAAAAAAATTTATTTGTTGAATAAAATTAAAAAATTATCAAGCGACTGTTTAATTCTATATAAAAATAATACCTGTAGCGGAAATGTTGCGCTTTTATTACCAACATATCCAAACACAACATGACTTTGAATAGACAAAACTCTTAATTCTTGATTTTTCTCCATTATATTATTTTGATTATCAATAATAACTCCAGTAACTGAAAACAGAAAAAGAACAACACCCGTCCTGCTTAGTGGTTTTACAAAAACTGAATCAGTTTATCTGAAACGTTTGATAAACCTTTAACAAACTATAAAAAACAATTATATTAACATATCTAATCTTTAAAATAAAAAACTAAATAAAAGAAACATTATCGTTACGCATGAAAGGTTATTTAGGATTTTCCGAAAGTCATTCAATCTTTACATAATAATTATAATAAAAACTTTATTATTCAATGACAAATTGATTAACATTTAACATAAGCTTTAATAAATATTGAGTAATTCTGACACTTTACTTAAATAAAAGTTTTAATACTTACAATTGACTAGCACAATTATTACACTTAAAATAATTTGTTAAAAGTTATAATCCAGTTGGCAAAAGTAAATAATAAATTTATTTTTTATCTCGTGTTTTTATTATTGATTGTTATTTTCATTATTATTGATGACAAGTGTTGTTACTCATCGAGCAGATAATTTTTTCTGACCAGCTGTTGAGTTTAGTGTCAAGTTTCGCCACAAAGTGGCGCGACTGGCGGCAAAAATAATTTTTTTTTCCTCACTCGCTCTTAACTTGGCTAAACTTAATTCCCAAGTTCCAAGTTAAAGTCCAAAATAAAACTACTACATGAAATAATTTGTTAGTGTAGAGAAGTGAGAGTGAGAGAATCCCACGTATGTAAAAGTATGGCGACGTGGGAGAGTGATAAATTTTCAGATCATTTAAATTCCGTGGGGATTGACAGTAATTTTGATGAAATTCTTATAACACATGACTTACAAGACTGCTTGGATGACAGCCTTGATCTCACAAACTTCGATAAGGTTTATGATCAATCGGTTATTGAATTAAATAATCAAAATGATAAATTTAATGACGAAGATGCTTCTTATATTTCGAAACTCCCTGATGACAGCTCTGGGTAAGAAAGACTTTACTGTTTTTAATATGTTCACACTATTATTTTTAACCCGCTTTGTTTTTTTTTTTTTTTTTTTTTTTTTTTAACTATTCTAGGTTTTATTTTATTCACACTTGCTATTTCAGTTTATTGGAGAAAATTTTTAATCTAACATTCGTATGATGTATCTCACTTCCTTATAAGGTGACTGAAGAATTTCGAAATTGAAACTAAAAAAAAAAATTTATTGATAGTCTTCAGGAAGACAGTTTTAATTAAGTGCGATAGTTAGGTGTAAAAAAATTGTTTTTTTTCTTGACATGTTTTTTTGATGATTTTTATTACTTAATAGACAGAAACAAGCAGGTGTCCTTCTTACTAAAAATAATTTAAATCTTTTGGAGTACATTTACAAGTATGATTTCCTAATATCAGGTATAATTTTTGAGTTTTACGTCATATTAGAAATTTTGCTAGAGAACTGCCAAATTATAAATAAAAATTGAAATAAAGTTTAATATTAAATCAGCTGAATAATTTTTATGACATTAAAGTTAGCAGAACTTTTTAATTTTATTTAACAAAAAAATTGAATTTTTTTTAATTTCTATGTTGATTTTTTTTTCCAAAATTTATTTGTTAAAAAAATTATCAATTATCTACTAAATTAATTTTCAAATGATTTTTTCACTAAAAAACTAACTAATAAGCTCATCCCGATGTTACACTCAGCAAGACCTTTCATTTGAGTACCCACATAATTTTTTCATATATTTATATATATTATATATATGTATATATGAAAAATATATCAAAAATGCATGTGGGTACTCAAATGAAAGGTCTCGATGAGTGTAACATCGGGATGAGCTTATATCTTTAAAAACGTCAATAGTTAAGAAAATACAGTGTAATTTAACATAATCAAGAAACGACCTTGTATCTTGTGAACTACTGAAATTTTTAAAGATATAAGCTCATTTCAATGTTACACTCATCGAGAGCTTTCATTTGAGTACCCACATCAATTTTTTATATATTTTATATATTTATATATATGTGTATATGAAAAATATATCAAAAATGCACGTGAGTACTCAAATGAAAGCTCTTGATGAGTGTAACATCAGGATGAGTTTATATCTTTAAAAACGTCAGTAGTTAAAAAAGTACAGTGCAATTTATTAAAAGTCATTATTT
This sequence comes from Cotesia glomerata, assembly GCF_020080835.1. NCBI lineage: Eukaryota > Metazoa > Arthropoda > Insecta > Hymenoptera > Braconidae > Cotesia > Cotesia glomerata. The sequence goes on from NW_025401333.1 coordinate 4,342, forward strand.
AACAAAGCAAAATTTTATTTATTTATAGTTTACAAGTCACGGCAGGCACATAGTGACTGCAAGGTTGCTAGTTTTTAACTTATTTAATTTCTAATTTAATATGATTCATAAAAAAAATATTTAAAAAATTATACCTTTTTACTCTGGAAATCTTTATATATTTTATCAGTACGATAAGAAAGTTTCCAGTTCTATTTACTTAAAATCTAAGGTCTATTTTAAACCCATGACATCATCTTCAAACAATTATTGACAATAATAATAAAAAAATATTTTTTTTTAGTTACATCCACCACACAATCAGCCCAAATGAAATATACATGCGAATTCATCCAGGGCAGGATGATTTTATGCCGGACGATCCATCTCACGCGACAATTACCATCGAGAGTACTGATCCGGATACCAATCAGAAGCACATCAGTCGATATGAATGCAAATACGACGGGTGTTCGCGAACATACAGCACCGTTGGTAACTTGAGGACTCACATGAAAACACACAAAGGTGATTTTTATTTATTTTTTTCATAAAAATAAGTAACACCTAGTCTTTAAATGTAAGCGGTTAATTTATTAATATGGATTGAAAAACATTTTTAATTAATTAACAATGCTTGGAAAGATAAAATATTTCATCGCATTTGCTTAATTGTTTTTATTCATCCATTAATGTGTCATTTAATTCGTGCTTTCGGATGTGGAATTGTCTCTTGGTGAGTATCATGCTTTAATGAATGAATATGAGAAAAAAAATAGAATTTCAAATAAATAAATTTATTTGTCAAAATCTATTGTATTATTTCCGCAGTTTTGTAAAAAATACGACGGCAGAAAGGGAATTGCATAAAAAGCTTCTTCATATAAATACATGTATTCTACTCTTGTCTATAAATATTCTTGAACATCCGTGTCCGAATGTAGTTGCAAAGGGATCGCTTCGATCTGCATGGCTTTTTTCGGTTAGTGCATCATAAAATAAAAAATTAATAATTAATAACAGTTTATAATTTAATAAAAAATTTTGGTAATAAAGATTTCGATAGCTTTTTTGCCTTCAAAAGTTGGAAAAAATTTATAACACTGGTTAGCAGACGTCTAAAAATTTTTTATTTTTTTTATTAATTAAATTGCAACTAAAAAGATATTTCTAAAAAATTGCACTTATAGTTTTTCAAGTTTTTTACATGTGAAATTTTTTTTTTAATTGTTTAATTGATATTTTTTCAATAAAAAATTTCTAAAAATTTTGGCTCTTATGTTTTTGGATAAAATTTTTATTTGATCTTTTTTTTAAGTTTTTAATATATTTTTTTTTTTTAAAGTACATAAAAAAACGAACAATTAAAATAAAAATTAAATATCAAAATTTTCTAAAAAATTTATAAATTTTTTTTTTTTAATTTGTCTAAATTGTGATAATTAACTTTTTTTTTTAATTATTCATTTTTTTATGTATTTTTCAAATAAAAAAAATATATCAATAAAATAAAATAAAAATTTCATTCAAAAAAATTAAAAATTAAAATGGTCGACCCTACTTGTAAATATTTACCAAAATTTTTCTTAACAATAAAATAAAAAAAGTTTGTAAATAATTATAAAAAAATAATTTACAGGTGAATTTCGTTTTAAATGTGCTGAACCAAATTGCGGGAAGGCTTTTCTTACATCTTACAGTTTAAAAATTCACGTTCGAGTTCATACTAAAGTAAAACCCTTTGAATGTAATCACGATGGTTGCGATAAAGCGTTCAATACTTTGTACCGATTACGAGCACACCAAAGATTACACAGCGGTAATACATTTAATTGTGAAGAAACTGGATGCGTTAAATTCTTTACAACACTAAGTGATCTCAAAAAACATACACGCACTCACACTCAAGAACGTCCTTACAAGTATGTTTTTTTTTACATTTTTTTTACTTTTACCTGCACTATTTTTTATCTTATTATTTATTATTTTTACCTTATAATTATTTTATTTTTTATTTTTTTTGTGTTATAGGTGTCGGGAGAAGGGTTGTGGAAAAGCATTTACTGCGTCGCATCATTTAAAGACCCACAAGAGAACTCACACCGGGGAGAGACCGTACACGTGCTCGTATGACAATTGCCAAAGATCGTTTACTACTCCACATAGTTTGAAAAGTCATATGAAGACGCACAAGAAAATCGCTGATGGCGAAGTATATAATAATTATTTATATTCGATATGTATTTAGACTGCATTAAGAAATTTTTTTTCTCTAGATACATAGTTAAGAAATGACTTTGTATCTTGAGAATTATTGACATTTTCAAAGATATAAGCTCATCCCGATGTTACACTCATCGAAACCTTTCATTTAAGTACCCACATCAATTTTTCATATATTTATATATATTTATATATATATTATATATATGTGTGTATATGAAAAATATATCAAAAATGCGAGTGGGTACTTAAATGAAAGCTTTTAATGAGTGTAACATAGGGATGAGTTTATACTTTTAAAAATGTTAATAGTTAAGAAAGTACAGTGCAATTTAACATAATCAAGAAACGTCCTTGTATCTTGAGAATTATTGACATTTTCAAAGATATAAGCTCATCCCGATGTTACACTCATCGAAACCTTTCATTTAAGTACCCACATCAATTTTTCATATATTTATATATATTACATATATGTATATATGAAAAATATATGAAAAATTGATGTGGGTACTCAAACGAAAGCTCTTGATGAGTGTAAAATCAAGATGAGCTTATATCTTTAAAAATGTCAATAGTTAAAAAATTACAGTGCTATTTAACAAAAGTCATTATTTAATAAAGCAAATTTTTTTTTTAGGCACAAAAAGAAGAATCTACGAATGAATCAATATCTTCGGCATCATTTACTTTAATTAATAGTTATAATTCAAACGCGCCGTATGAAACAAATAATATTAGTAAAAATAAAAATAATAACGACATTGAAAGTAATAATAGTATATTAAATTTAAATTCTATAAATAATAATTTAAATTTCAATCTACCAAGTACAAACCTAGAACAAATAAATAGTACAAATATATTAGCGGGAGCAGGTTTTATAACTGAAGATAAAATAATTAATAGTAATTTAACCAAAGAGAATTTTGATAATAATGAAACTTATGCCAAATTAAATATTTTTATAGACAATATTGAAGATAAAAAAAAATTAGATCAATTGGCATTATCTAACAATTTGATGGAAGAATCTAAAGCAAGTAGTCCGCTATTAAATTTAGAGCAAAAAATAATACGCGACGGTATACAAAATACTATTGAGCAGTTGGCAAAAGTATCAGAGGAGAGTGAAAATATTTTTGATAATTTAGAGAGTAAAGGTAACAATATTAATCAAAAGTGTCAATTGTTTAATGAGGATTTATTACCTCAAATTGAAAACGAGCATCAATCCGAGGCTGTTGAATTAGCGATTGCGTCTGAAGAAGAAATTCCGTCACCCTGGATTGATGTTATGGCTTTAGCAGCAGCACCACCCGCTCTTAGAACGGAATCTTGGGAAGAGATAAATGCATTTCCTACTGCAGTTCATTCACTTGTTGATCTAATTGGTCCTGAGCCTTACCCACTCGAATTACAAGACCAATTAGAGACTACGGAAACTGTTAATAAAATAACAACCGAGTTTTCACCAAAGATTGCTGCTATTAATGATAACAATAGTATTACAGTAAATAGTAATATTAGTAATGATAATAATAAAACTGAAAGAAATTTATTGCAAGAGATAACTGCCGATGCAGACATTTGTAAGTGTGTTGATTGTAAATGTAATGAAACAAATAATTGTCAGAATTGCTCCTCAGAAGTTTCGAGTTTGGATAAAATAGAAGAGAATATGTCAAATTCTCCTGAGTTGAATATTGTCAATGAAATTGTTTCATGTCTCCAGCGTCAATGTAAAAATAATAATGATGTAAATGACGACAATGATTCTTGTTGCGTGGTAATTTGTTTAAAAACATTGAAAAAACTTCAACGAGTATTTAAACAAAATTGTTGTAGGGAATTAGAACGGTCTAGTTGTTGTAAAAAACAAACTGAACGATCTAATTTATCTTTTGCTGTAGGAAAAAGTCAATTGGCTAATAACCAGTAGGTTTAATTTTATAAAGATTAATTATTATTACTAGTCAATTTTATAATGAGCTTACGACTTACAATATTGATTAAGAGATTAAAAAAAAAATTATATTGCTATTGTTTTGCATTTAGTGCTTGTTGCTTAAGTTTTAAGGAAAAATTTGGTAAATATTTACAACCATCCATTTTTTATTTTTTTTTAATGAAATTTCTATTTTATTTTATTGAAATATTTTTTTTTTTTGAAAAATACATAAAAAATTAAAAATAAAAAAAAAAAGTTCACAATTTTAACAAATTTTCAAAAAAATTTTATAAATAGAAATTAGAAATAAATAGAAAATAGAAATTTTATCCAAAAACATGAGCCAAAATTTTTTCCAATTTTTTAAGGCAAAAATCTTTATTTTTAAAATATTAATCGTAAAAAGAATCAGAATTTAAAAAAAAATTAATTTTTTACATAGTTGTAAATAATTACCAAAAAAAAATTTTTTATTTTACTTAACAAGACTTCTTAAGTATTAAAAAACTAAATCAAAATTTTGAAAAAATTATTTATACTAATTTTATAAAATATTTAATTATTTATATAAATGTTATTTAATTAAAATCTATATTTGACTAATATATTATTTAATTATTTAAATTAAAAGAAGTCTTATTGTATATATTAATGGCGAATAAGTTTATAAAATAAATGATCAAAAATCCAAATTTTGTTATTTACAATTATTTCATTGTATTTATTGTAATTAAACATTTTTGTTACATATTTTGCTATAAAAAAAAAAAAAAATGATTTAGCTGATACTGATACTTAAAAAAAAAAAAAAATTGCTTTTTAACGAATAAAGACCAGCTGTGTTATAATATTAATTTTAATTATTAATTAAAATTAATTAATTATTAACTTTAAAATAGCAGAATAATAATTATTAAATACAATATATTTAATTACTCGATAATATGAATACTCAAAAAAAAAATAATTAAGCTCGTAGAGAAATAAACTGATGAAAAACATCGGTAATGTGGCGATCAGTGTCCTCCGCAAATACAAGACTCTTGAGGGTAGATGAATACTTCATAACTTGTTCATGGTGCGCCAAGAAGACTTGCTGAAGCCGTCCAATGGTCCATTTGTACCAGTGGGTGTTGTAGTCAACCCTATCAGTCAAGCACATGGTGAATCCGTGAAAAATAATCAGGAATAAATTCTTCTGGTCAGACTCAGCAGCTTCTAATTTTTCCTCCATACCTTCCACAGCATCTTCCGTGGGTCTTTCAGTGTCTTTATTAGCCTCGTCTTCTTCAGAAGAAGATCCCGATCCTCGTTCAGTTCGTCGTAATTTTTCCTTAGCTTCCGCCAGTTCTTTGGAGAGTTTAATAACATGCTGATTTTTTTTACGAATAGTAAGATGAAGAATTTCCCAGACGTAAATTTTCGTAAACTCGGACTCCATTTCTTTGGAAAAAATCCACTTGGCAACAGTGCTGCATTCAATAATCCCAGTCTTTAAAAATTTATCCGTCAAAACAACCAACATCTGGTGATGATTCTTCCACAGAGCGAACATATTCTGAAGAATACAAATCTGAGATTCCTCCGTCTCGGCAAGTACTTTAAAAACGTAGTGGTACTTGCTGATGGCAGCAAAACTGTGGCTGAAACTTTTGCAGCCAAGATGTAGCAAAGTCTGAACAAAGACTTCAATCTTCAACGGATTAAAGCTGTTGGCTTCTTCATTTTCATTTTGCCCCGGCAGTGAATTAAGAATATTAAGAGCTTCCTCAGGCGTGCACTTGCGTCTAATTGAAGCTACCAGTTCACTAGCAGCGACTGTCCCAGGAAGAGAGCTAGCTCCTTTGGCAGCGAACTTAAAAATCGGCTCGGGCATAGCGGGGATCAATTCCGCGTAATTCTCCGGCATCATCTCTCTGATTTTCTGGTGGTAGGACAATCTGAGTACTTTTAACAGAACTTCCCGGACGAATTTAGGCCTCGGGTGCTCTGGTTCTCGCTGCAAGCAGGAGTCCCAGTCCTCCCAGGACCACCGGAACTGGAAGTTGCTCAAGTGGTAGGAGAACCACCAGACAAATCTGTCGAAGGATGCAGCAGCCATGCTGTCGATGCGCCGGAAGAGTATCTCAGTCGCCTGAGCCAGTACTTGGGGCATTGTAGATGGTTGCAATTTACACAGCTCAATTAAAATAGAGCCGTAAGCGATCTCCAAGTATTTAGGAGTCGGCAGCTTGAATAATTCCCCAAAAATCACTTCAACAATACAATATTCCAGGGGGATTTTTGTTTTGTAGGGAAAACTCAGCAAATTAGCAGCGCAGTGCTTGCGCTCGAAGTAAAAATTGTCGATTATTTGCCGGAGGTGTTCCTCGATTAAAAATCTCTCGATTGCGTGGCTCCCGGGGAGAACTGGACCTTCTGCTGGACAATCAGTGTAATCAAACATTCTGAAGACTACTGTGGGCAGAGGATACAAGTAGGACTCGTGGTGCGGCGGTGGAAGCAGAGTTGGCAAGTTGTGGTGCAGCGCTTCGCATAAAATAGAGTCGAATGCTAGGTAAGGTCTTAGAATATGCTTCTCTGCCCAGTTCCCTTGTCTTAGTTCCCTAATTTGAGCCCAGAGACAGTCTAAATAATCCTCTTGGGGATGAGGAGTGTCACTGGACCAGACTCTTAGTGCTGGCTGGTGTTTTTTGCTTCTTTTGTTGATAAATATCTCAATAGTGACCATCAAGTGATCCAACTCTTGCTCTTTTTTTTCGTACAACTCCCTCCCGACCCACGGCAAGGTTGATAACACACAAAATACATACCAGTCACGGCGAACCTGGGGAACTCCGTCTTCATTGGCTGTCTCCAGCATGTTGTCAAATAGTTGCATTAAAGATCCGCAAGACAAAACGTGGCAGTTTATCAAGTCTGCTAAAAATCGCAGAGAATATCTGGCTGCGTCCCATTGGCAGTTCTTCAAGGATTCTTTCAAGTTCTTTACCATGTGATCGACGAACTCGCCCCCGAAGTTGAAGTTCTTGGCGTTGAGTAATCCCACCAGGGTTGTGTACACCGTGCACTTCTCCGGCATCTTCATGGCACAGTCTGTCAAGATTCGCAAGATTTTGCTCCGGAAGATTCCGAGGTCCGCTTCTAGAACAGATGCCAGTCCTTCTAAATTGCTCTCCAATGATGAGGATGATTTTTCACCCACTCGGATTATCAGCGACTCCAAGCGATCCTCTATTTCCTGGTTTTCGGACACGCGACGACGCTTTTTGTACGCGCGGTCGTACCCGTCGTCATCTTCGTGGGCTCTTCTGCGACTCATTTTTTTTTTTTTTAAAACTTCAAATGTTTTTTGGTATTTTTAAGGTTTGAGGTTAAGGTTCACTGGAACTAAATAAACTGTTAACTATTCACTGAACTGCACAACACAGCAATGCATGCGTAGAGGAATCGACTAAGTGACTGTCGCAAAGAGTGGGGGGGTAACCAATCACAATTTTCTGGAATACAGCCAAGTAATTGTAATTGTAATTTTAATTTTAATAAATGACAGTAAAGTTTGCAGCCACTAGAGAATTTTTTAATATTTTTTAACAAAAAAATTGTTTTTAAAAAATTGCATTTTTAATTTTTTTAAATTCCTACATGTCAATTTTTTTTTGCTATTATTTATTAAAAAAATTCTAAAAATTATTAAATATATGCTAAATTTGTTATCGTTTTTATGATATTAAAGTTAGCTGTCACTTGACCATTTTTTTATTATATTTAACAAAAAAATTTAAGTATACCGAAAAATTATTTTTAAAAAATTGCATTTTTAATTTATTAAAATTTCTAAATGCCCATTTTTTTTTAAATTTTTTTTATGCTGCAATTTATTTATTAGAAACATTATTGAAATTATTAAAAATAGGCTAAATTAATTTTCATATCGTTTTTAATAAAATAAATTTAATTATATGATAATAAATACTAAAGTTAGCCGACGTTTTTAATTTTTTTATTATTTTTCATTTATTAAATTAAAAATAAAAAATTGCACTTACAGTTTTTCAAGTTTTTTACGAATGAAAATTTTTTTTTATTTTTTTTTAATAAAAAAAAATTGTTAAAATTAATTCTATGAATTTTCATTAAAATATCTATAAAAAAATAAGTTTAAGATTTTTCAGATGGACTTTGAAAAAATTTATCTGAATATTTAAATAAATTTTTATTATTTTTTTAGTCAATAATAAATACACTCTATAATTAACAATTGAAAAATAAAAAAATATTCGAGATTTAAATTACTGTCGATAATTGTTGATCTAACTTTTAGGTTATAAAATTCCCACTAGGTGGCGGGAGTTGAATTTACCTACAGCGCCATGTTTATTTTCAATCTACGTTTTTGCAACGAAAAAAAAACATAACCAACATAAACAACTGTGAAACGTCCGTCAGACGTTTGGATAAATCAGTTCGTGTTGTAGAGTAGTTTCCAGAGTTAATTGTTATAAATTATTTAAATATTTAAATATTATTAATTTTTTTAGAAGTTAATAATCGCCAAAATGGTTTTAAATGACGATATTGAAAAACTTGAGTATTTATCGTTGGTGTCTAAAATATGTACGGAATTAGAGAATCACTTGGGGCTCAACGACAAGGATTTAGGTATGTACTAATTTTAATTTATCAAATTATTTAATATTAATTCAAATTTTTAAAAATAATTCATAGTTTTTATTTAAATTTTTAAATAATAATTTATTTTAATAAATAAAATCCTAAAAAATTGTTAAAAGTGTCTATTTACATGTAAAAAAATCATGATAAATCTACGCAGCGTGGTTTTAAGGCACTTATATTCATTTTTTAATTTTTTTTAATAAATAAATTTGTTCCAAAAAATTATTTTTTAAAAATAGCATTTTTAATTTTAAAAAATTTCTTCGTCATATTTTTTTGCTATAATTTATTCGTTAAAAAAATTATTAAATAACTAAATTAATTTTTATTGCTTAAAATTGTTACTGTAAATTTTAGAATTATAAAATTTTATTTAATCAAATTAATATAAATTTATAAAATATTTTTAATTAAAAAAAAAGGAACAGTAATTGATAATTATTTTTCTTTTACAGCCGAGTTTATAATTCATTTGGCGACAGAGAACCCAACACCCAATGGATTCAAGCAGGCGTTACGAGAAAATGGAGGAGAACTGTCTGATTCATTTATGGACAATTTACTTCGAATAATTCAGCACATGAAGCCTTCTAAACCATCAGACAACAAAGATTCGCTGAAAAATACAAACCAGAGTGAAGCGGCTAGAAAATATCCAGCATTGGCCATGGCAAACAGCGCGCCAGTAGCTTTTTCTGACGACGAGGAGGTGAACGAAGCCATGTCAGCACTCGAAGCTTTGGCTCCTTCTTCTCTGCAAAAATCTAATGAAAATAATGAAAATGAAATTTCTAAAAAGGTAGAGAAGAAAGATAAACATAAACGGTCACGATCTAGATCTAAATCAACAGAGAGAAGACACAGATCGAGAAGTCCCCAGAGAAGAAGACAGAGATCTCGTTCTCGCAATAGATCTGCTACGAGAAATAGTAAATTAAAATCTAGGAATCGAGATAGGTCAAGGTCGAGAAATCGGGATAGGTCCAGGTCAAGAAATCGCGATCAAAAGCGACGAAGATCGCGAAGCCGCAACAGATCATCCTCAAGGGATCGAAAACAGCGACGCGGATCAAGAGACAGGTCTGATCGTGGCCGAAAAAATGTTAAAAATCACTCGAGATCTAAATCACCAAAAGAAATTCCATTAGATCCTGAAGTTGGAAAAATTTACTCTGGAAAAGTAGCAAATATTGTACAGTTTGGATGTTTCGTACAATTAGAAGGATTAAGACGAAAATGTGATGGCTTGGTACATATTTCGCAACTACGACGCGATGAACGTGTTAACAATGTCAATGATGTAATTTCTCGTGATCAAAAAGTTTTAGTTAAAGTATTGACTATAAATAACCAAAAAATGTCATTGACTATGAAAGACGTTGATCAAGAAACTGGACAAGATTTAAATCCAACTTTACCGACGACCAAATCTGAAGAAGATGAGAAAAATTTGAGAAATCCTGATAGACCAACATCACTCTTGGAGCTACAAGGAAACATTGATGACGATGGAATGGATTCTCGCAAACGAGTCCAGCGTATTGCTTCTCCAGAGAGATGGGAGCTTAATCAGATGCTTGCTGCTGGTTGTGTCGATCGTAGTGAGCTGGCTGACTTCGACGAGAATACCGGAGTGCTTCACCGTGGAGATGACGAAGACGAGGAGATTGAAATCGAGATTGTAGAGGAGAATCCTCCGTTTCTTCAGGATCACGATACAACCGTTCGCAACTTGAGTCCTGTGCGAATTGTAAAAAATCCTGACGGGTCACTAGCACTGGCTGCGATGACCCAGGGTGCTCTGGCCAAAGAACGTCGAGAGCAGAAGATGCTGCAGCGTCAATTGGAGGCGGATGCAGCTCCCAGCTTCAATAAAAATTGGGTTGATCCTCTGGCTGTTATGGAAGACAAAACTTCATCGTCAAACATGCGTGGTATCGGATTACAGTCCCAGGATTTACCAGAATGGAAGAAGCATGTGATTGGTGGTAAAAAAACTTCCTTTGGTCAGAAAACAACTATGAGTATTCTTGATCAACGGAAAAGTTTACCAATTTTTAAATTGAGGGACCAATTTATAAAAGCAGTCAATGAGAATCAAATTTTGGTAGTTCTTGGTGAAACTGGTTCAGGAAAAACGACGCAAGTCACGCAATATTTAGCAGAAGAAGGATTTACGGCAAGAGGAATGATAGGTTGCACCCAGCCCAGAAGAGTTGCTGCCATGTCTGTTGCCAAAAGAGTCGCTGAAGAGTTTGGATGTCGGGTAGGTCAAGAAGTTGGTTATACAATACGATTTGAAGATTGCACCTCGCCTGAAACCAAGATTAAATACATGACAGACGGTATGCTTCTTCGGGAGTGTTTAATAGACCTCGACTTGAAGATGTACTCAGTGATTATGTTGGACGAGGCTCATGAACGTACTATCCACACTGACGTTTTATTCGGGCTGTTGAAACAAGCTGTTATACGACGACCAGACTTGAAGCTGATTGTTACAAGTGCTACTCTTGATGCCGACAAATTCTGTCAGTACTTCCACCAAGCTCCAAGTTTCAAAATAGAAGGTCGTACCTTTCCCGTAGAAATAATGTACACAAAAGAACCTGAGTCAGATTACTTGGACGCTGCTTTGATAACTGTCATGCAAATCCATCTACGAGAACCACCGGGAGATATTCTGTTGTTTTTAACGGGTCAAGAAGAAATCGACACGTCCTGTGAAATTCTTTACGAGCGCATGAAATCACTGGGCCCGGACGTTCCTGAGCTTATTATTCTTCCTGTATACTCAGCGCTGCCCTCTGAAATGCAAACCAGAATTTTTGACCCTGCGCCAACTGGATCACGTAAAGTTGTCATTGCGACAAACATCGCTGAAACGAGCCTGACTATTGATGGGATTTATTACGTCATTGATCCGGGATTTGTCAAGCAGAAAGTCTACAATTCTAAAACCGGCATGGACAGTTTGGTCGTTACACCCATCAGTCAAGCTGCTGCAACTCAGCGCGCGGGTCGGGCAGGAAGAACTGGCCCGGGAAAATGTTACAGACTGTTTACAGAACGGGCTTTCAGAGATGAGATGTTACCTACTCCAGTTCCTGAAATTCAAAGAACTAATTTAGCTACCACTGTGTTACAATTGAAAGCAATGGGTATCAATGATTTATTGAACTTTGGATTCATGGACCCTCCACCGGCAGAATCATTGATAATGGCTCTTGGGTTATTACACAGTCTCAGTGCTGTAGATGATGAAGGCTTGCTTACGAGACTAGGAAGAAGAATGGCCGAATTTCCACTGGAGCCAAATCTCTCGAAAATGTTGATTATGAGTGTCCATCTTCAGTGCTCCGATGAAATATTGACAATTGTTAGCATGCTGTCTGTACAAAATGTATTTTATCGGCCAAAAGATAAACAAGCGTTGGCTGATCAGAAAAAAGCCAAATTCAATCAAGCTGAAGGGGATCATCTTACTCTTTTAGCTGTTTACAATTCTTGGAAGAATAATAAATTCAGCAGCCCGTGGTGTCACGAGAACTTTATTCAACTTCGGACATTGAAGCGAGCTCAAGATGTAAGGAAACAATTGCTCGGTATTATGGACAGGCACAAATTGGATGTCGTTTCTGCTGGAAAAAATTCAGTACGAGTTCAAAAAGCTGTTTGCTCGGGTTTCTTCAGGAATGCTGCGAAGAAAGACCCTCAAGAAGGATATAGAACGCTGGTTGATAGCCAAGTTGTGTACATTCATCCAAGCAGTGCTTTGTTTAACAGACAACCTGAGTGGGTCATTTACCACGAGCTCGTACAAACTACCAAGGAATATATGCGGGAGGTAACTACCATTGATCCCAAATGGCTTGTAGAATTTGCACCAGCTTTCTTCAAATTTAGTGACCCGACCAAGTTGAGCAAGTTCAAGAAAAATCAACGACTTGAACCACTTTATAATAAGTATGAGGAGCCTAATTCGTGGAGAATCTCGCGAACGCGACGTCGCCAAAATTAATACTATATTTTTATAAACCCTGTACATATTTTTATAAAATTTTCACAAATGAAATTAATTAATTATATTAATTAAATATTTGTCAATTATTTCTAAAAATAAATTTTCCTTATAATAATTTAATTATCTAATTTAATATTTAATTAAATGGTTGAAATAAATAAAAAACATAATTAAATTTAACTTTTTTTTTCTATTATTGTATTTTACAGATTAACAACGATGAGCCATTACAATGATGTTTATTAACATCGCTATTTCTAATGTTGATCGACAGTATATAACTGTATAGATAAATTTCAAGTTAATGTGAATCATTAATTAAAATTAATTAATGAATTAATAAATCAATGGCATGGTAAAATTTAGATGTTAAATTTGCTGAGAATTTAAGAAGATGCTTGAACTAAAGCTTCAGCAACCTCAATAGCGATAGCAGCCTCAGCTTTGTCTTGCTCTGATGAAGCTGAATTCAATTGGCTCTGAGCTTTGCTGAGGATATCACGAGCTGCTGAGTTGTCGAGGTTCTCTACGGGATGCGCTTCTTCAGCTAGAATCTGTAAGTTGATAAAATCTTATAATTTATTATTAAAATTACTTTTACTTATTGTCAAGAATTAATATTTTACTTGAACACTGGCGTCTTCATTAATGGTAACAGTTCCAGAAGACACGAATACTTTTTTAGTTGTACCATCGTCTTGATAAACTGTTACTACTCCGGGTTTTAGAACTGCCAAGGTGGGAACGTGTTTTGGCAGAATACCGAATGACCCGGAGAATGAAGGTACGTCGACTTGGCGAACACTTACATTGTCGTAAAAAACCTGGGAACAAAAATTTCATCATCAATATTGATCATAATTAATAATACTAAAGTTAGCCGACGTTTTTAATTTTTTAATTATTTTTCATTAATTAAATTAGAACTAAAAAATATTTTTTAAAAATTGCAATTATAGTTTTTTACAAATGAAGATTTTTTTTTATTTTTTTGTAATAATTTTTTGAATGAAAAAAAAATTTTTAAATGTCGACTAACTTAATTTTCATTCATAATTATGACATTAAAGTTAGCAAACACTTGACAATTTTTTTTTTTTTAATAAACTTAGCTTTAAAAAATTATTTTTAAAAATTGCATTTTTAATTTTTTAAAATTTCTAAATGTCAATTTTTTTTTTTAATAATTTATTTGTTAAAAAAATTTTCTAAATTAATTTAAATAAAATTTTTTAGAGCTCCGAAAATTGGAATTTTTTTTTTAATTTTTCTTCCAATAATTTATTTGTTAAAAAATTCCTAAAAATCATCAGATGTCTCTCAATTTTAATATCTTTTATATTTTGCAATTTAAGTTAATAATAAATATATTAAATAAAATATTTTATAACGTGATTGGTTGTACATACTTGGTTAGCGCCAGCAAATGTGAATTTCATATCATTTCCAGATGCCTCGGCGTAAGATCTGGCCTGGCTCCGGAGACACCGGAAAGCTGGTCGCAATGTTCGTGCGAGTGTTGCCATTTTTAAACTGCAAAAATTAAGATTTATGTTAACTAATGTTCTTTATAATTATTTTTTCAGAATACACTGTTTGACATGACTGTTACATCACAGAGCTAACCCCAATTGTAGTTATTGTAGTGAGGTGTTGAATTATTTCTTATTATTATTGTATAAATATAAAACTAAATTTTAAGTTTTTTATTAAAAAAAAAAATAATTAATCATTAAAAATTCAATTTTTTAATAATTATATAACTTACTTTGGAATAATATATCAAATCTCTTTATTATGAATATAAAATTATACAAGTAGCGAAAGGCAGACTCGCGCATGCGCAGTTAATTTTAAGAAAAAAATGTATAGTGTGATATTTTTTCAGATATAGTTAGTGATTCAAGAAAAAAAAAAAAAAGTAGCGGGTAAATTAAAATAAAATTTTTTTATTTATCTCAACAATTATTTTTATAATAACTATTACAAGTTTGTAAATGTTATACAATGTATTAAATAACATTAATTCATTTAATATTGCTTAAAGTACTTATACTTTAATTAAATTCATTATAAATATTATTAACTATTAATAACTTATACATAAAACCATAAGTTATATACGTATTAAAATTATTAAAAAAAAAAAAAAACACGTAATAAATTAATTTAAAATTAGGACTGCTTATAATTATATATTAAAAAGAGATCGCAGATCATCGAGGGTTAACTTGGTGCTAACCTTACCACTTCCACTTAAAATTTCACCAGAAATTTTCAACTTCTTTTCTTGAAGTTTTTCAATCCTTTCTTCGATGGTGTCACTGCAGATAAACTTGTAGATAAATACGTTTCTTTTTTGCCCGAATCGGTGAATACGATCCTGCGCTTGAAGTTCCAGTTGAGGATTCCAATGTATGTCAATGAGCATCAGGTGGTTTCCTCCCATAAGATTCAACCCAACACCTCCGGCATTTAATGACAGAAGAAGAATTTGTGGGTCTTGATTTTCGTCATTGAACAAATCAATTATTTTCTCTCGATTTTTATTAGTAATACTTCCAACGTACAATTTATACGTAGCACCTTCAATAGACTTCAAACTCTCCGCTACAATTTGTAAGTAACCTACCCACTGAGACACGACGATAACTTTTTCTTTCTTTGCTAATATAGACTTAATAGTACTTATAACAGATCTTAATTTAGCACTTTGACGTTCAGTGTCAAATACAGGGTTATCTTTGGTCAATAAATTTTCAATAACTCGTTCGCTAACTCCACTCTCTTCATCGTCGTCATCATCGATGTCACATTTTTCAGTGTTGTCTTTCAATTTAACATTGTTTATCTGATTCAACAGCTGGAAATTGATTGCACCATCCTCTAAATTTTGCTGATCCAAATCCTGTTGATCTAACATTGAGTGAATCAACGACGGATGACAGCAAATTTGTCTAAGTCTCAAAAGCAGAACTAGAATTTCATGACTTTGAATATCAGCATGTTGAGCTAATAATTGCTGCTGAGCTTTGTTGAATCCCGCAATATAAGGAGAAGTAGTCGGACGTCGGTGATCGTAGCTAGCACCCATTTCAAACATAGACTGTTTCTCGGATCGTTGATGCAAAAATTGAGCAAATAGAGTACGTGAATACATTAAAACTTTCTCATAAACAAGTCGTTCGTCAGAGTCCAAAGTCACGCGGATTGTGTTGCAAACTTTTGTCGTTAAAGGTTCCATCTGACCTTTATTCATCAATTCTTGCTTCGTACGTCGTAACATCAGTGTCTTCATGACAGTAGTGAGTCGTTGATGTCCCGCATCATCTTTGTTGTCAACCCAACGTTTCCAGATCCTGAGGTCATCGAACGGTGAACACCTCAAGAATTTTAAAATTGCATAAAGATCCATTTGTTTGTTGTGTATCGGAGTACCTGTAATGGCCCAACGTTTATTTGCTGTCAAACGACAGACAGCATCACACATTTGGCTCTTGTGGTTACGAACTATGTGGGCTTCGTCCAGTATCACACGCTCCCAATGAACTTTGAAGAGCAAGTTACTAATTCCCCTGTTAGTAGTCTCGCGACTTAATAGCTTGTAAGTCGTAATAATAATGTCGTTTCTCACTAGTCGTTTAATATTAGATTCTCGGTTGGGTCCATGGTAGATTTCGTAAGTAAGCTGCTTTTTTTTGCAATGTTTCCTAATTTCTTGGGCCCATTGCGCGACCAATGAAGCTGGACACACAACGAGAGTTCCTCCAAAATACTTGAGCAGTCTAAATCTATGTGAGCTGTCTTCAAACTTTTTTTTCTGAAACTCTGGCAGCGTCTTCAGCACCAACGAAATCATTGTAAGTGTCTTGCCGAGCCCCATTTCATCGGCTAAAACTCCACCAGGAGGTTTCTGTTGTTCTCTCCACAGCAACCAAGCTAGTGCGTGTTGTTGATGAGGCATAAGATTGGTATTCAGCCCCGCGGGGTCTTCTTCTTGGGAAGTTTCAGTTGGACGAGAGATCAAAGATCCATGGAGATCTTGTAACCGCTCAACGGTAAGTGATTGTTGCTCTTTGAACGTTTGTAGAGCTTTTTTTCCTAAATCTCTGGTTGAATGGTCAGATGTTGGTTTGATATTAATCTTAGGCTTAACTTCTAAAGCTTCTTTTTCTTCTTCTACTCTATATTCAAAGGAATCGTCCGCCAAAACGCTTTCATCTTCATTTTCATCCTGTGAATCGTCGCTTTTCATTTCGACTTTTACTAAAGTAGACAATAAAGAGTCATTGTTCTGTGATTGAGAACTTCCGGTAAAAATTTGATCATCTTTATTTATTTCTTGATCACAATCTTTGCAGCTGGATTGAACAGTAATTATTTTTTCTTGACTGTTCAATATTTTGTAATGAGTTACTGCTTCTTTAGGTGATCCCGAGATTACAGAGGTTTCCGATGATTTATGAGACGCGTCCGAGGATCTTCGTTCAATCAGCTTAAATTTCCTCACGGCTTGACCATTGTCCTTGCCTTCAGACCACTTTATATTATTATTCTCCTCTAGTTTGTCCTCAATACCGTTGTCATCAACAGGAGTACCTTTTTCGTCGGTGCGAACGAACTGAAAGAAAAAAAAAAATAAATAATCCATAGATATTTATGCAATCATTATCCATATTTTCTAAAACTTTAAGAAATATTTAATAACAAACCATAACTTTAAGTATTTTTAAATCATTTGCAACTGCTTGCTCAGATGCAGCTTCTTCAGAAACCTTATAGTGCGTTGTCTCAACATTTTTTATTTTTGGCGAGCAATCAGTCCCATCAGTCACTTCATTCTTATCAATATGGTTTGTAGCTAAGCGTGGTACCTCAAAAGACTCTTCTAAAGAATCATCAATAGCTTCGCCATTTAAATGATTTAAATCACTTGGATCTTCCAAAACATCAATATCAATCGGTCCTTCATCCTTAATACTACCATTAGGATTGTTTAGACACTCATCATTCAAATTTCCGGGATCATATTCTCTATCAATAGTTTCTTCTTGAGGATATCCATGGTATGGATCTTTTAAAGAAAAATTACACCACTTATATTAAAAATTGATAAATAATTATTAAAATATGATTCTGAAGTTAATAGACATCTGTCAATTTTTTTATCTTTATAACAACTAAATTACAATGAAAATATTTTGATAAAAAAATTCTACACCTAAAAATTTTAAAAATTACAAGAACAAGCTTTTTAAAAATTAATTTTTTTTTTTAATTAATTTTTTATCAAAATAAAAAAAAAAACTGTCAAATGTCTGATGATTTCTCAGTGTCATTATTAAAATTATTAAAAATTAATCTTACCATCGTCTTCAAACAAAACCGGACTCTTAGAGACACAATAATTGTGGTCAATCAGCGATGTTTTTTCGTCCTTCCTATCTTCAGCATCCAAGTTTAAATTTTCCTGACTAAGCTTCGATATACTTCTCTGAATAGCTTTTTCGATACTAGGTGTCATACGATTGCTGTTATTAAGCTCCTCGTCTTCTTCTTCCGAAGCATCATCACTACAGAAAATCAACAAGTTAAAATTAATAAATAAAATAAAGTTTAAAGAAATAATATAAAAAAAACGTACATATCATCATCCTCATTAGCTGTAGTAATTTCTGTTACTTGACTAAAACGTCTTTTTTTGTTTTTAGGACTTTTATCCCAATCATTGTCAGAATCATCGTCACTTGAAGCCAATACTTGGCGACTTGAACGGTAAGCCATGAAAATTTCTAAAAAATAATTAAAAATAAATAATATATTATTTATTAAATTAATTAATCAATAAAATTGATTATTTTTAGACAAATTCATTAAAAGTTAAATTATGTCATGATATTTACCAGTTTTTTGTTATCAACAGTTCTTTTTTTTTTATAGATCGACAGTCAATTTTTCGGTAACTTCAGTGTTATTTTGATACACACATTTTCCTTCGTACATAAATATATATGTATCTTCAAATTTCCCACTAGCCATTGTTGTAACGGTTTTTAGAAAAATTACCAACTACTGACATCTGTGAGCTAAAAACAAATTTAAACTCAACGTTGTAATTATTCGATTTTGCCATTTCTCTCTAGTCAATATTAAATACCCGGGCTAAATAAAGTGACTTGTGTACATCATACTTACATTGTTACTGATTGCTAATATAGATATAGTACATTAAAAAGTATTATCTTTTATCAGTTCAGAGACTAAATTCACAAGTATTTTTACGTAAGCTATGATTTGCAGTATTTTTATATACTGAGTATAATTTTTATTATACTGAGGTAAGAAACAAGCATTAGTTATCTCCATTAGAATTTACTTAGATACATTTTTTACTTTGTAACAGTTGCAGTCTGCATTAGAGGTTAAAAAAAGTAAACTTCAATCAGTGGGAATCTTAAAATGTCCAGGATGAAAGTAAATCCACGTGTGTTTTTCGACATTGAAGTTGGAGGCCTTCCCATGGGACGAGTTATTTTCGAATTGTACATGGACATTTGTCCACGTACATGTGAAAATTTTCGTGCATTATGTTGCGGTGAATTGGGACTTGGCAAAACAACCGGGAAACCATTGCACTACAAGGGCACAGTTTTTCATCGGGTTGTCAAGGATTTTATGATCCAAGGCGGTGATTTTTCAGTGGGTAATGGTACTGGTGGAGAATCTATTTACGGAGGGACTTTTCCAGGTAATTTTTTTGCTTGTTTATTTATTCATTCAATTAATGGATTAATTATTGAATAATATATTTTAGATGAAAACTTTTCGGTTCATCATATAAAGCCATTTCTTCTTTCGATGGCCAATCGTGGTAAAGATACTAATGGTTCCCAGTTCTTTATGTGAGTATCCTCAAAAACTAAAAATAATTTCAGCAGACACAATGTGGATGTAGTTATAATTCCCTAAAGAATTTATTTCAGTCCTGATTTCTTGAATAATAGATAAAATATTATCAGGAAAAGAAATAATTTAAGTAATTGTAGACCAGGTGAACTCGTTGACTCCTCGAAAGCTCAAAAGATTATATAAAAAGTCAAGTATCTGATTTGTCAGATTAATGATGATCTGCGTTTTAGTATGGTGTATTTTTTTTTTTGTTTTTTCACTTCAATCATGCATCAATTGACGGCATAATGGATAGTCGGTGGATTTAAAATTCTTTGATACGTATTAACATCTCACGGCGCACCGACTAGACAATTCCTCTTGATCATTCTAGCACTATTTTTGTGTAGTCGTGAGCGAGGGGTCTCTGCTACTACAACACAATGTCCACTGAAAGCCGGCTCTTAGTCCGCATCACTCATCTCCTTAATCATATTTTGTTGTTGTAGTACAACGCAACCAGCGCCTCATCTCGACAAGTAAGTATCTTGTTACTTTTTTACGAAAAAAAATGGTTTTTTTACCTAAAAGAATTGCTTTTTTAATAAATTTATTTTATTTTAGTGTCCATGTGGTTTTCGGAGAAGTTGTTTCCGGCCAAGAAGTTGTTTCACACATTGAGGGTCTTCCAGTTGATAGGATGTCTCGACCACTCCAAGATGCCAAAATCGCCAAGTGTGGAGAACTAGTTTTGAAAGTCAAAACAAAATGTAATTTTTTAAAATAATATTTTTCAATTCAAATTGATTAAATATAAAATGTATATTTTTGTTTATTAGCAAAAAAACGAGAGAAGGATTCAAGTTCTAGCGGCTCAGACTCCGACTCATCAACGGATAAGAAGAAGCGTAAAAAAC
>NW_025401334.1:0-3799 GCF_020080835.1 Cotesia glomerata
AGATCTCTAGCGGATCTCAGGTCCTCCATTTTGAAGTGATATGTCTCAATGAACTCATTTAATTGCTTTAAATTAATAATAAAACGATCCGACCCATCTGCTTTTGGTACTAGGAAATACGACGATATAAACTGACCCTCAATATCTGAGCAAGGCTCAATAGCCCCCTTTTTCAAAAGTTTACCGACAGATTGCTGGACCCGTACTTCATCACCCGGAGACCTTACAGGTTCACTGGGTTCTACAAGTTGTATGGGTTGGGATTTAAAGGGAATACTATAACCTTTAAGACAATCAAAGATGAATTTATCATGTGAAACACCTTTCCAATTCTCTGTGAAAAAACTGAGTCTGCCTGCTAATTTATTTACCTCTTGTTGTTCTTCAACAACAATCTCCACTACTTCCTATTCTTCTCTGAGTTGGGCTTCAGTGGGGGCTTCGACGTCCCTGCCGTGGATCTCGGCTTGTACCTCGTGTTTGAGAAGAATATTCTCTGCTGATAGCTGCCCACCTGCCTGAACCTCGCAGGTGGACCTCTCAAGTTTCCCTGAGACGCAGTCCTGGATGCCTGTTTCTTGACAGCTGGTTTTTCAGAAGGTTTTAAAGATGCAGCCACTTTGACGATGGCCTTTGCATCTTTAACCTGGTCATTAAGTTTCTGACCATAAAGCCATTCGTCTGGGATACTAGCCTCTAGAGTAGATTTTATGTCCTTATCTAGAGTTGGAGTAATAAATGATTTCCTCGCTATTGACTGTTGGTGGAAAACATCACTCAAGATTTTTCCAGTGTCCCAGAGATATTTCGTCAAAGTAATTTGATCGATCTCCTCTGATGAGCTATCTGACAACAGAGATATAGCTGAGCTTAAAGATGATAATGCTGACCCAACACAATTTTGTGTGTCAGTAAAGTGATCATCACGTTTCTTCGCGATCTCAGTCAAGTGACGCTGAATTTCAAGGTTAACCTTGGGTGCTTCAGTTTGGAATTCTCCATCTCAAACATATTTCTTTAGTAGAGCTTTTTTAACCTCTCCAGTTAAACCCTTTGATATCCAAGTCTCCCACCATCTTTTCAGGCTGTCATTTACCTTGACTGATGTATTTGTGTTCGGGATCTCTTCCCCAAGCACTTCACGAAGTTCATCGTCCAAATCGAGCTTGTCCACCATTGTTCTGAATTTTCCTTGTTGGAAATATTGTCCTCCACTGTAATAAAAATAAAGAAAAATTTTTATAATGATGGCTTGCTAAGCTTTTTTTTTGTGGGAATAATGCTTTGGAAAAAAAAAATAAACATCAAACTTTATGTCCATAGAGAACTAGGTTATGTTCGTGTGGAAATAACCTGTGTGAAACTTCATATGGAAGAGACATACCAACACATATATCTATGTGTAATATTTTTTCCCAAAAAACAAACCATTCTCACCTTTATTCTGTTCTGCAGTTTTGTTAACTATAGCCTGCAAATCCTGTTGCGCTTTTAAAAGCTCCTGGACGCTCTTGGCGATGGCTTCAATTTGGCATTGTAAATCTTTCTTAGATAGCTTGGGGGGTCTACTTTCCACTGAACTTGATCGGGAACGTTTTTTGGATTTCCCCATTGTTAAAAATCAAATTTTTGCGTTTATGTAATAAAAAAATTATTAAGTTTTTTATTCCAGTAATTGTAACCCACGTCCGTTGTTGTTGACACAACAAAACAATATAAGACTGCTAGGGTGCGCGCCAGGCGCTGAGGGCTACTGGCGCGAAAAAGCATTTATAAGACAAAAGGTTTATAAAATTGATTCAAGCTTTTATTCTAGTGAAAATGATTTAAATATTGGGAGAAAATTATTATAAGCTATTATAATTATTTCCAGCTTGCATATTTTCGGATCAAAATTTTTGGCGAAAAAACAGCGATAGGATGCATTTGTAAAATGGCATCTGCACTGATGACCAAAAATGTTGAAAAAAATTACTCTGGTACTGGAAAAAGAATAAAAGGCGTGGGAAAACTTAATTTTAGCGCCACAGAAACATTTAAGTGTATGGAAGGTATGAAAATGATTTTTATATAATTGTGTTTTTTAATGTATCGAATTATTTATTTATTTTTTTATTGCAAATGTAGTAAAAGAGAAACTTGGTGACTGTGAAGATTGCAAAAATTTTGTTGGCCGGTGGTTGTCAGGGCAAGGAGATCGAGAACAGGGTCGAAAACAAAGATCCTTATCTTTATAATCTATTTAATATAATAATCCTTATCTTTATAATCTATTTAATATAATAATATTACAATAAGATTATTATTAAAATAATTAATATTAATATAATTATATTAATACTAGCTGTTACCCGCCCGCTTCTGCTGGGCGCTTTATAGAATTGCATTTTTAGATCTAGACTTGAAATTTAATTAGAGTATTGTTTCTGACTTGCACAGATTCCAAAATGAGTATTGAAAGTTTTAGTTAATGTCATTGCAAGTCTCATAAGTAAAGCTTGAAGTCTGTCTAGCTTGCAAGTGCGAAGAATTTTTTGTCATTTAAAAATTTTCTCAGCGACATCAATTTTTCATAGAAAATAAACTTAACATGTTTTTTACATACCCAGTGTTGGAAAAATGCATTCATTTTTAATCAGTAAACATTCCCTCGATCCCGTAATAAGAACAATTTATAAGTTATGTAATCCTTAAAAATAACATGTATGTAAAAATCTCTAAGTTCGTTGACCGAATTACTGTATGTATATAATGTTAAAGTTTTGGAAACCTTTACAATAACTTTTTTCCCGCTGGTAAAGAGACGTTTGTTGCAAGGAAATTTTTAGCAAATGTTATTGAAACTCAATAGACAGGGTCTAAATTTTATGTTTCAAAAGTCCTAGTTGATAAACAACAACATTTTCAGTAGATTTCATAGATATCTAACTATTTTAATTCTTGAAACCAATTTTACCATAACCAAACATACGATCAGCATATAAATATAAATTTTCAACACTTAGTTCACCAGACATAATTAGCTTCTTTCTTTAACTTTTTTTTTAAATGACGTGAAATCAATCAAATATTAAGGTTATGTAATAAAACAAAGAAAATCGTATTAAAAACAAATGAATGAAAAATGAGTCTTTTGTTTTTATTAGCGGGAAAAAATGTATATAAAAATTAATCGTAAAAAAAATGAGAAAGGGTTGATAAAATCCAAAAATAAGTAGCCTATAACCATATATGAAAAATTCTGCGTCGAAAGGTAGCAGTCCCATCCCGATAGCTTCAGTAGTTTTGACGTCAACTTTTATCAAAGGAACCCTATTTCGTTATATATGTATATTTTTCCACTCCACGCATTCGCCCACGCGTAGGTATATATGGAACTAAATTCTCAAAAAGTAACGTATTAAAATTATTTCCTTTTATGCCGATAAAAAACAAATAAATTGAAGAAAAATGCTCGTCTTTTGTTTTCATGGGCGGGAAAAATGTTTATCTAAGTTAAATAGAAATAAAATAGTGAAGTATTGATGGAATTAAAAAAATAATTAGCATATAACCATCTACAATTCATTCCGCGTCGAATGGTCCTAGTCCCATGTCAATATGTTCAGTAGTTTTTGCGTGATTGACGGTCTACGAAACCCACTTTCCATATATATATATAGATAATTATAATTATTAATTATAATTAATATAAAAATTAATATTAAAATTAACATTAAAATTATTAATCACATAATAATCCTTATAAAAATAATGAAGCAATAATAATAATAATAATAATTTCAAAGTGAAATATAAA
>NW_025401335.1:0-3797 GCF_020080835.1 Cotesia glomerata
TCATGGTTCTTATAATTATAAATAACTTCAGTAATCAATCACTTGATTAGTCTCAGAGTGAATAATGATATTCAATCAATTCAGTGGATTTTTATATTCACTAATTACATCAGTGGATTTTTATATTTTATTATTAATTCAGTGGATTTTTATGTTCACCAATCAAATTAGTGGATTTTCATTTTTATTTTATAATTCAGTGGATTTTTATGTCCACCAATCAAATTAGTGGATTTTTATTTTCATTTTTTAATTCAGTGGATTGTTATGTCCATCAATTAAATTAGTGGATTTTCATTTTTATTTATTAATTCAGTGGATTCTCATATTTAATGATCGAATTAGTGGATTCTCATTTGTATTTATTACTTCAGTGGATTCTCATCTTCAATGATCAAATCAGTGGATTCTTATTTTTATCTATTAATTAAGTGAATTCTCATATTAAATAATCAAATCAGTGGATTTTAATATTCACATATTCATACATTGAATAGTCACTAATTCTGCGTGGTACGATTCGCACTTTGACAAATAGTGAATATTCACTTACAATTAGTGAAAAACCACTAATTCATGTTTAGAGAGTGAAGTACACTGCGAACCAATCATCTTTCGTAACAATCAAAACTCTCACATATACTAAAAAAGCGATTCAAGACTATATCACTTTAGATGATTTTATAATTTCTGATCGTGTATTTGTATTCTTACATATGGTAATAAAATTATAATTACATTCTCATTTCGATTTTAGTATAATCTTATAAATTTTTAAAATCATAAATCTAAAATACAGTTCAAGAACGGAGTCAGAAGTTAAGTAAAACAAATTTTTAATTTTCTTAACGGGAAGTTAAGATGATGCTAGCAAAATCTGCATATATTTATATATAGTTAGCATCGTGCTGCATGTAATGCTGCTTTACAAAGGTAACTTTGTTCATTACCTTGTCCTTTACTATCACTTCTAGCACAGTTATATAGCATTGGTGCCAAACCATAAATGGTCTTGATTTGCTTTTTCAAAAATTTATTTTTTGCAAAATATTACGACAGGATACAAATTGGAAATTCAACTTAAAAAAAAGATTCTTGTATATTAGCTATGCTTCGGGCTTATGAGTTTTATCTAAGTTTTTGTAGATCCTTATTTACACAGAAATATTCCGCAAAAGAGTTTTTTGAAAACGAATTTCAGATTCGTACTTTTAACTACGCGCCATTTTGTCAAATATATATATATTTTTTTTTTCATTCTAGTTCCGACGATAACTATACTTCTTATACTAATTAAAAATATACTTCATATACTTATACTTCATATACTTATACTAATTAAAAATCTGTCTTTTTTTTTTTATTTCAGATCAGATGAAGAGGTCAATTGACCTGCGCCAGTAAGGTGCATTTTTTTTTTTTTTGGAGAGGGGGACTTCAGCGCCATTTTTCTAATTTAAAAAAATTTTTTTTTGTGTTGATTTTCATTTTTGTGTAGTTGATAAATAATAGAATAAGTGTCTGAAATCATCTTGTTTCGTCCCTAGTCACACAATATACTATTTGACAGTTGAATTTTATACATACATAATTTTTATAGTTTCAAACAGTAAAGCAGACATCGGGGTGGCAAAAATATACACTGTAAAAAAAAAACCGGTCTGAGTCCATGCGGTGTACGGTATTAAAAATTCCGGTGTTAAATTCAACACCGAAATCGGTGTAGCAGTAACACCGGTCCTGGTGTAAATATTTTTTTTCGGTGTTCAATCGGTGTTATAAATTTTCCGGTGTTGATAATATTTTAACTAACACAATTTTTATAATTAAATTTTTTATGTTTAATTATTAAAGATAAATAATCAAAAAAAGTTAATATTTAATTTAAAAAGTTTAAAATAATAAAATATTAAGTAGATAAAAATTTTTGATTAAAATAAATACACTGTAAAAAATTTCGATGTAAAAATGGACCCAGAACACTTAATACGGCCGTGTAGTGTTAAATAATGTTGTGAAATTCTCTCGGTGTAAATTTTCGATTCGTGTTACTTTAACACCGTTATTAAAGGACAATTTTAGGACATCATATAGATAATCGTAAATTCTAAAATAGTGGATTTTAGTAATTATTTAATAACTTTTAAGTATTTTTTTTTAAGATTTTCGGAATACTTCTAAGATAATTTTAGAATCAATGCAATTTATTTAAAACAATTTAGTTGAAATTTTGTTCTTAAATTTTATGTGGAACCTTTTTTAAATAATCTTAAAACATTTTTTTAACTATTTGAGAACAAATTTTGAATACATTCAAGACATTTTTTGGATATTTTTGAGACAATTTTGGAATATTTTTTGGACAGTTTTAGATTGTTTTTATAACAAATTTTAAACATTTTTAGAACAATTTTACGACAATTTTGAACGTTTTTTAAATGATTTTCATAGAGATAATTTATTTTTGCACAGCTGTAGATTTTTCATGTTTAAAACATCCATTATACTGTGAGAAACATCATGGTCACGATAAAAATAATTATTATATTGTCCCTAAACATTTAATATTGTAAATACTATTTAACTTGTATAACATTTATTAAATCAATTTCTGCGTAATTTTATAAATTGAAAATTCTTAAATAAATGTTACTTGTCTCATTTTGATAAATATTGAATATTAATTGTGTTTTATGGATCATGTAATATTCATTCTCCGATACGGTGTAAATTTATTCTACTGTTACACCGGTATTACGCCAGTTACACCGATATTACACTGGTTTAACACCAGATTTTTAACACCGCAAAAGAGCACCTCTACATCGGTGTTAATACACAGGTGTTACATAGCGGTGTTAAAATGAGTCCATTTTAACACCGCTTTTTTTACAGTGTAAATATTACAGAACTTAATGTAGAAAGTATAAAAGCCACAATTTATAATTTAATATTCAAAATAAGTGATTAGTAGCTGTCACTATAGTAAATAACGACTCTTTCATCTTAAAAAATTACAGTTTCAAACAGTAAAAATTGCCATTTCAATATATAATCCATATTGTGAGAAGAAAGGGAACTCAGATGAAAGAGAAGGGGGTCTCACTCTGGGAGAATTTAACATTTGAAACAGTAAAAATAATACTTTTAAAATATACATTTTACCAGTCCAAGCATAGTCAATAATTACAGTTTGATTTTTTAGCGTTGCGTTTAAAAATTTACCATTTTACTTTGTAAATATTGACGTTGCTTGTGATTAGAAATTTACTAACTTTTATTTTTTACTTTTTACATATCATAAGATCATTTTTTAGGTACGAAATGATAAATATCAAAGTCTGAATTCTTAGAAATTATTATACTTTAACATTTTTATATACATTTACATAGCAAAACATCAATACTGTTTGAAATAGTATTTTCTTTCATGTAAAGGATGAGACTTTGTAACGTTTAAATGGTAAGCTTATTATAAATCGACTGTTATTTATTACAGTTTACTTTTTTCCGTGTAATAATTACCGCAACTCCTATTCTTTCCTGCTTCACAGCATTATATATATTTGTAAAACCCAAGCTGGTATCTTGCCCAATAGAAATTTTTGAAGAAAGTTTTTGGACTTATTGATTTCACCGAGTTCAAAATTCTGGGCAACCTTGGGTCAGTATATATAATTTTTAAAAATTAAAAAAAATATATTTTTATACATGAATATGTACATAATTAAATAAAAATAAAAATAAAATCTTTTATTATTACACAATACACAAGCCTCCATGATTTATTCCTTACA
>NW_025401336.1:0-3791 GCF_020080835.1 Cotesia glomerata
GCACACCTACGGATAATAATGATTATATTAATAAAATAATAAATTCTTAGAAATATTTAATAAGTAATTTATTTTAAAAGAAACTTTTATTGAATATAATTTAAAGTGCATGTACATGATATATTAATCAGTGTCATATAGAGTATTTTTCAAATACAATATTACTCAAATAAATTATGATAATACTTGGAGTTTTAATATATAGAGCCAATCGAGACTAAATAATTTTTTACCGATATCAAGTGATATTTATAGATTTTAAATAAACAAAATCTACTTCGACAGGATTATAAGATGGTTGCAAGTTGATTTAGCGGACAGAAAACCATCGATTTCTGCTCTCGAGTTAATTTAAAATGAACGACCAGTGTGAGACATCAATCGCATATACTGATCTGAAATTATTTAGTTTCAATTTGTTTAATAAGCATTGGAAATCGCAGTTTCAATACAAGTTATGCGAACATTATATTTACACAATTTATGATTATAGATAGTGTAATAAATATTTATAGTAAAACTATTCGAATGAGATTAAACAAAATTGCTTTTATTGTGTCTATTTACCTCTGGATTTTCCTCGATAAAACGTAAATTTTTAGATGTTGTGTACCACCCAAAAAATATCGGAATAAAACTAATAAATGTTGGAAGCAACCAAATACAACACATTAGTTGTAAAATTTTTTTTTTTTTCATTATAATTGGGTATCGAAGCGGATAAATAATTTTGTAATATCTATCTAAGCTAATGCAAAAAATATGAAGAATTGATGTAGTTGATAAATACTTATCTAATGATAACCAAGCCTTGCATATAAATATGCCAAAATACCATTTACCTCCTGATAAATCAATTGTTACATTAAAAGGCATTACACAAACACTGATTAATAAATCAGAGACTGCTAAGCTCACGATAAAAGTATTTGTAAATCTACGAAGCTTGCGATATCGTTGCACACAAATAATTATAATTGAATTTGCCGAAATTGCCATGATTATTATCGATACCATAATTATACTCTTTACGAGAAAAGTAATACGAGACAAACTAAAAAAATTAAGAAAATTATAATCATACAGGGTGATCCAAAATTACTTTTACACCGAAGATATTCGAATAGAGAAAACGATTCTGAGCAGAAAACTTTTTAGTCGTTACTGAAAATTTTGAGTAGTTTTTGAGTTATTCAAAATTTTCGTTGACCAATCAGATGTGAGATTTAACATTTAAAAAAAAATACAAAATAATAAATAATAAATTTGGCTGCGTTGCGATTTCCAACTTCACGTTTTACTTTTGTTTGTTTACTTTTTTTAAATAATTCTAATTTTTAAGAGTTTAAACAAATGTAACCTTTAAAATAAAATTTTTTTTTCTTAATTTTGTTTAAAGTCGCATAAACTACTAAGGTCATGAGCGACTACGGTAGGGGGTAAACTTTTGAGATCGGAACTCGTTTTATTTCTTGGGCTGAGCAGTATAATACACTTAAATATTGAAAATATTCATTGGTGTACGCCGGACTCGAACCCGGTCCAATGCTTTGGTAAGCAAGGGCCGGATCCGATAGGCTACTGCGCGCCTAAAAAATAAAATTAAATTAAATACTCAATTTTAAACTTAATTTTTAAAATTTAAAGAAGCTATTGAATTAATGAATGGATAGGTAATCAAAGATAAAAATTAATTTATTGTAAATTATAAAGATTGTAACGGGTGTTTTTTCCCGCTCATTTGGCCCTTAGTATTATATATGTAGTAATATTTTCTCGGTTCCTGGAACCGGATACCAGAGCTGATTCTATTAATCTACAGGGAAGAGAGAGTTGGGGGAAGGTGGTTCTGAAAATGAATAAATTTTTATTTAACAACGGTACCAAAATTTATTAACAAAAGAATTTAACAACTCGTGCGCTTGCACGTACACACACTCACTTACAACTAACTCACTTAATGCTACAACTTATTACTACTCTCCTCAACTCCACGCTACCGCTTTGTCACCCCGCAAAGAGACTAATCGTATGCAAAGGCTCGTTAACTCGGCTCACGAAAGTAGTCGACCCAGTGACTAAACGTAGACCGATTTCCTCCCGTGAGCTTACCAAAAATTGCTTAATCCTGCAGTACCCTCTTATGGAGCGACTATACTGCAGTTTCTACCTTACTACCGCTGTACCCCACTTGGCGTCTATACAACGGCTTCTACGCCAGCGAAACACCTCGCAAAGAGACTAATCGTATGCGAAGGAACGCTGGTAGCACTCACCCACTCTTCTCCACACACACACTGACTCTACTTTACTTTTGACTAATTAAAATTTTACAAAATTAACTCCAAAAATTTACAACGTTGATTTTCACTAAAAATTTATCAGTCACTAGCTCGCAATAAGACCATAAATTATTCTCACGAATTAACAAAATTTACTTCTTAAAATTCCGGCTTAAAACCGACGCTTCTTTTCTCTCCAAATTTTCACGAGCTTAATACTCAGTACATTAAATAATTTCTCAGAATATTCTCTATAAAATTAACTAAATCTTTACTTGGACGTAATCCACACAATAAATAGTTTTATAACAATTTCTACCGGAACAATGATATTAAATTATTGACAATTTTCCAGTACATGACTTCAATATATAAGACAACCCAAGTAGAAATTGGCAATTAAATTAGATAATTAATTAGTGATTTCTCAATATACAAATTACTTGCCCAAAGTTTATCTACGGGTATATCAGTCTTATCTGCGCCAAAATTTAGTAAATTAATTCTCAATAATTAATAACACGTGGAATAATTATTTTCTAGTAATTTGAGAATGACGATTGGATAATTAATAACTCGCCTCGGTGTAAAATAATTACAGAAAATTATCCACGACGTTCAATTACTAAATGCGTCGCAGTTTTCTCAATGAATCAATTTCCGGTAATTAAAATTGTTTCCAATAAATAATTAAATAATTTTCAATAAATGATAAAATATAAATCAGTATATATAATTAATTGAATGGTAATTCAACTGCTATATTTTATATAAAATAGTCCAGCTATTAATTTTGTAAATTTACTGCGTCATAAAAATTCAGAAGGAATTTTGCGCGCTCAAAAATGGACGCCGTTGTTCGTTACAGCGTACTAGGCTCGACCTCGGGTACCGACGCTTGACCAGTCGTGAGTTGCTGATTGAAATAATTCTTGATGTTCAGAAATTAATTAAATTTGATTAATCAAAAGATGAATTTAATTTAGCCAATCTTAAGATGTTAATAATTATTAACTGGCCATTTCAATAATCTAATTACTCACGACTATTAACCCAGGAGGTCTAGAACATTCCTCGGGTGTAAAATCCCAGGAAGAATGCTCCCAGCAATTAACGAATCAATTCAATTAAATAATTAATTATTATTGAGCAAAATTATTAAACAATCGAATTATCCAAACTTGAATTAATAAAATGAGAAGTAGTGTAATTGATGAGCCGGGTATATGGCCCCAAGGCTCATCATTACCAAAGTCCAATACCTGGTGTAAATTTGGTTTGAAGAAATTATGTGGTTGATACTGCTTCCTTCTTTGGACTTCTTGATGTTACTCGTTCCAACACTTTACTACTTCTCCGGACACCACGCATGGCTCGTCTATATAACGACCCCAAAATACCCCCTCCTGCTCTCTCTCTAGGCCCGAAGATCGATGCGCTCAAATGCTAGTCGAAAAGTTATCGATCTCTGGTGACTTATCGATTAAGGGTAATTTACCCTGTTACAAG
>NW_025401337.1:0-3791 GCF_020080835.1 Cotesia glomerata
AAACAGAGCTTAAAATATCACATGAATGATATTTTCAGCTCAAAAATCTCAAAAACGTCATAAGTACAATTTGAAGCGCCCAGGTATGGAATTAGTGGGAAGTTGCAGGGATGGCCTTTAGGGTGAACCGTTATACTATTTTTTTTTTTAATTTTATTTTGCGATTTCATTTTTTCACGACGTGTACTTCAATATAGTTCACCACCCTAATAAAGAGGTAAGAGCTAGTCGAAGTCGCAGTATTAATTAATTGGAGATTATTCTGCTGGTGCCTTTTTAAAATTTTTTTTAAATATGCCAAAATTTAATAGAAACGGTGAGCCTGGCTCGGTAAATCCCCGGGTCAGGCAAAACCCCGTTATACCACATATTTGTACAGTACTATATTCAAAGCATATATATGATATTCACAGGATTCAATAAAAAATCAATTGACTTTATAAATTTTTTTATTCTAAATTTCAGATATCGGCAAACAAGATTCAGTTCACGTCGCTTAAGAAAGAGAGTAGTTTTCAAACACGGAGATTGTAATGTTGTACAAGGAAACGTTGCAAAAAGACGAAGAAGGTACCTGCAGGTAAAATACTCAAGGTTTTTTTTCCAAGTACTGTCTATTCTATTCAGGCAATTTCGATTACTCAAACACAACTTCCAGAGAATTAATTTACCAATAAAATCTCAATTCCTAGAAAACAAGTAGCGATCGATTTTCTAAAGAAATTTTCCTAAATAACTTCCTCATTTACCAACAATCAAGCCCAGTCTGGTAATGGAAATGACAGTGAATCTATGAGTTTAAATTTTTCAAATTTCATATTCTGTTCATGAGGTAGAAAAATATTTTTTTAAAAATATACAACTATACATAAGAACTCCCATCAAGGCTTGTCTGTCACATCACGATCATTAATTGATTTACATACGAATTCCAATCAAGAGGTACAAGTTGATAAAACAACACATCATTTTATTAATTTTTCTTATTGAGTAGTTGGGTGATATCCTATCTAATATTATAACTAGATTTCGGTAAATAAGCTCATAATTTTTTTCCTAATAAATTATAAATACCTAATATGTGTCCTAATTGCTATTGCAAAGGAATCCTGTTGCAGCATTCTATACGAAACAAAAATTTACTCAATAAAATGAATAATTTATTAGATCTGTACTTTGTTCTTGAAATTTATCTGAATAATTATAATATTATAATATCCTTATAGTTATAATATTTACCTTTCTTAAGTCAACTGCAGTATACGGTCGTTTACTAGGTTGTTTTCCATAACATTCATTAGATTATTCTACAAATAAATCTTTATTTGCTTTTATTCCTTCCATTTTTTAATATTATTAATTTTTTTTTTCTTTATTCAAAGTGCCACGATGTATAATAGGCATTATATTGTAACAGGGAAAATTGAACTTCCCATGGTCATTATCGACCACGTAATTAACGCCTCAGTAAGTAAGGGCTTTCCTTTACCTTTCGATTTTAACAAGTAGTTTTGACTTTTCACCGGTCGTGAAAATCGAGAGTCTCCACTGCTGTCCCCGGAAAATGAAGTATGGCGTTACAATAAGAATGTTCGAGAATCTGGAGTTCGGGGGTTATAGAAGAGCCGGCAAGACAGACATCGGGGCTTTTAAGCCAGTGACGCCTTTTGAGAGAGTGGCCCTTTCGGGAAAAGCAGTTGGAGTCAGTGTAGTGCTGCGGAATAATTATCATCGAGATACAGAACAGTCAGGATGGAAGCCAATTTGTGAACTGGCATTTGGAAACCCTTCATCTGGAGCCAGTCAACTCATTGGAGACTAGTGAGACCAACCAGCTGCTGATCCCGTCAGTTTTGACCAGAACACCAGTTACCGTTAGAGAATCGGAAAAATTTAGTTTCAGGTATTTTTACGATTATTTTAGGCCAAACTTTAATTTGGTAACTTGAGAGGCTGGACGAATTGTAATTAATTTTCGTAAATTACTGATCGCTACTATCTCAGGTGTTACTTTTATATTAGTAAGTTTTTTTATCCGTTAATTATTTAGTTAAAATTATCACGATATAATTCGAATTAGTAAAAGTAATTGCATAATTTGAATAGTGTAGGTCTTTCTGGAAATTTCTGTAGTTTGAAAATATAATAAAACGTGTTACATTGCAGTATTTGATATAAGGGATTTTGTAAAATTAAATTTAGGCCAGTGGACTGAATTTGATTAATTGAGTTAATGTGTAAAATGTACTGAGATCGGGAAACTGCGGGATCAGGTAAGATCGGATACTCAAATTAAAAAACACTGAAATATATTTAACAATATGAACTAGAAATTTATTTATACAATGTACACTTAATATTTAATTAATAAGTTAGCGGATTGTCTTAATAAAAGCGGATAAATTAATCAAAACATGGGTGATAAAGCGAAGCCGGTTGACACACGTGGTTGGACACAATGCTGGCCCTAAAAAAGCTGTGAATTACAGCACAAATAACACAAATTATCTGTAACAAACTCAAGAAAATTAATCACAATTAATTGAAGCTAATTGAATTATTTGATTAAACGAGAAACCGGAATTTCTTCGAAAGCGAAATGATAGAAAAACTAATGGCGATGCGTTGCACTTAAAAGCGTTGTAAAGAAAGATAATAATAATAATGCGTCTTCTTTCTCGTCAGCTTCAGGAAGGAAGCTGACTGCACATGTCAGCAGAGCGATCAGCCAATCATAACATTCGATACATGGTGTGCTCGAGAAAGCTACGTTTGCGCAAGCGGTTAGTTTTTGCGAGAACTAGCGGTTGACAGGTGCGGCTCGTTACTTTAGGAGTCCTCCAGGGGCGAATTCATCGTGGCTGGGCCTGTTCGCCGAACATAATGAATTTAGTGAATTAGTTTGTTCAAGGAATTTAGATAACAAATTTAGTATTAAATTAAATTAGTGAATCGGTATTTTGTATTGAAAAAATTCTAGGCGTTAAATTTTGTAAATCAGGATAATATGGAATTTCGGGAATTTGGTGAATAGTAATCATCTATTTATTTATTTATTTATTTATTATGCCAAGGCTCATTGCCATATGGCAAGTTTTAATAATACAATAATTTTATAAAATATAGTAGATACATAGTGATAACATAATAATGCGCTGTGAGTACTGTATCTATATTTGATCATAATAATAAAAATAACTATAGTTAGATAGATTTCTTGAGAATTTATAACAGTGAAATATTTAATAAAACAATTTATAATCGAATTATAATAGATTTACCTAAGAAACTCATACATAAAGAAAGTTTTTTAAATGTCCAGTCTACTCTCGATAATTTGACACTCGTTAATTTGAATCTCTTGATAATTTGAAAAATTTTTCCGGTCCCTTGAAAAATACTCGATAAATTGAATAAAATCAATGATAATTGGTCCCTTCGGTAATTTGAAGTTGAAGGAATATTATCTTGCTCGCCAACATGTGATAATTTGAAATCCGGGCTTCCCTACTCTCTATAATTTGAAGTGTTTATCATGGACATACCTGTCATTTGTTTACATACATGTAAAGACCTGTCAATTGTTTTCATAAATGAGATATGAGTAAGTTCGCATTCCCTAATAACGATTACTTCGCAGCTCTCACCACTATCGAAAATTCTTTGGACAATGATAAACTGAAGTCACTCACTCAAAAAAAGATTACAGACTTCTTTTTGAAATGAAAATTTGGGAATAATTATATTATTGAATTTAATTGTTAATACATAATAATAATATAGATAGATAG
>NW_025401338.1:0-3791 GCF_020080835.1 Cotesia glomerata
GGTATGTAGATAGAGATAGAATTATGAAAATTATTGTTTAAGGTAGGTGCCTACCTATTACTTTGAAATTTTGGTGACAGAAGTTTGCAATAGAAAAATATTCATTCATTAGCCGAAATGGAAATGGTAGATTTTCTACTTAAATAAAATCACAACACTAATAACACAAACGCTTTAAATACATTGTTGGAATCTCTTCTGTCCAACAATAGGTTGATTTTTGTACAGTTTTCTCCATATAGCCGCCATTTTTTGATTAATCGATTTTTGGTAAACTTCTTTTTATAACGATAAATTACTAATAATTTATTTCAAACTTTTGACAATTTAGAAGATACTTTGTCCGCCATGGAAAAATCTTTTTTGAAGGACTCAACTTTTGGTTGAGGTCTAGTGTCGAAAAATTATGAAATTTTTTTATTGAAAAATAAAATATTAATAATTCTACAACCAAAATTTCAAAGATCAATTCACCACACCGTTTTTGAGTAATTAATTTTCGAAAGTGAATCTTTATACGTAGAGGTATATAGAGATGAAGCCAAAAGTAAAGTTAGTATGAAATCTTTCTGCACCACCTCGAGTGATGTAAATAGATTTCATACTAACTTTATCTCTATACCTCTACCGTAGAGAATTGCGGAATGACCGTCATTTTTATTTTTGGTCAGGACACGGTCATAAGACTTAGATCTAATGAACCGTCCATACATAATTTCAAAAATTTCTGTGATGCTGGAATGACCGTCACGTTTCAAACCATTGGTCTCACAAATTTCGTCATTTGCATCTATATAGATGTTTTTTGACAAAATTTTTTTAATAAAGCGATTTTTTGAAAATTCGATGCAAATTTTTCGGTCACATTAAAAAATAATAATTATTATTCAGAATAAAAAGTACAGGACTTAAAACAGAACTCGAATTTCGACTCCTCGAGACCCACAATGGAACCATTGCAAATTCTGTCAATGGAACCATTGTGGAGCCACAGTAGGAACACCGCTAAACCACCATCGAACCACAGTCAAAACCACAATAGATTTACAAAGAAAGCGCTTTAAGCTTAACCACGGTGGAACCACGATGGCAAAACGTCACAAAATCCACAAGTGGGTCCACTGTTGTTTTCCAATAGCACATCCCGATGTAGCTCCTCTGTGGGACCCTTCACATGTACCCTACCATGGATCCTTAGTGATTTCAAGACCGCGAGGGATAAAACATATAATTGAAAAATGACCTGGTATCTTTTCGATTATGCTGACATTTTTTGAAGATATAAGCTCATCTCGACATTACACTCATCGAGACCTTTCATTTGATGTACCCACATCAATTTTTCATGTATATTATATATGTATATATAAAAAATATATCCAGAATGTATGTGGGTATCTTCAAATGAAAGCTTTGATGAGTATAGATAGCATCGGGATGAGCTTATATCTTCAAAAAGCTGTCAATAGTTCACTACATGGCTACAAGCTCATTTCTTTTCATTATGTACTCTAGACACCAGGAGCATTTTCGAGATGTAGCCTAAATTCTTATTATAATAAATTGACTATTGCTTTGAGAATGATATGAAAACCTTGAAAGTTAACAACTCCAAGCAAAAAACCCATTTTATCATATAAATACACTGGCCACAAAAATTTCCCTTATTCTCTTAATAATGTAGATAATATTCCAGGAATCCTTCCCATACCATTACACTGTAAAAAGAGCGGTGTTAAAACAAAATAATACCGGCGTAACGGTGTAGTTTTCCGGTGTCAAAACACCGGTGTTAAATCGGTGTAAAAACGGAGTAACACCAGTGTAAAAGCAGAGTAAACAGTCTATTTAAAATATCAAAATTATAAAATATAATACAAACTTAGTTTTTAAATTAAGAAAATATATTAAAGTAGTATTCATAACACCGGCCCACAAAAAGTGGTCCGTACTTTTGACCGGACCTATCAGTCTTTATGTATTTGGACGCGCTGAATCCGAATCTGAAGTCAGTTTGCCCGTACACCCTCAAAATTTTAAGTAAAATGCAAAAACCCCAAAAATTGCGAAAAACTGGTCACAGCGATGAATAAATTTTTGTGAACCCAGATAAAGTATGATTTTTTATGTATGTCAATTCACTGAATCTAAATCTAAACGTTAAAGTAGCCTCTTGAGCCGTCAAAATTTGAAAAAATTGCAAAACCCAAAAAATTGCAAGAAATCATGAAAAATCGAAATTATCGAGATGAAAAAAATTTTTGGAACTCAGGATTGAGTATCATTTTTATGTACTTTGCTCCAGTGAATTTGAATCTGAAGTTTTCTTTGTCCCATTGACGTTTTAAAATTAAAAAATCTCAAAAATAAAAAAATCAAAGAAAATTGCCGATTTAAATATGAGAAAAATCTATTAAACACGATTGTTAATGACTTGGGTGTATTTTAAGGAATGAAAATGATCTTAGAATTTAAAAATTGACAAAATTTTAAAATCTATAAAAAATGATGTATAAGTAGAATGAAGAGAACGATTTTCTCGAATTTTCAACTGTTTTCCGTTGGTATCAAACTCTTTTCTTCTCAAACGATCTTCATCCTCAAAATTTTTATCTTCAGAACCAACGAAGAACAATTTCTAAATTATAATTTAGTGAATAAAAATCTTCACTAAGTAAAAAATCTTCAACATCGAAAAATATTTTAATACCGCTCGAAAATTTTTAACACCGCTTTAACACCGGAAAAATATTACACCGGCAAAGCGGGGTATTATTTTAACACCGCTTTCGGTGTGCTTTAAATTTCTTAACACCGCAAATTTTAACACCTACACCGCTTTGGACTTACCCCGGTTTTTTAGCAGTGTATGGGGAACAGTTCCCATAGTTTATGGGAATAGTTCCTTATAATTGCCTAGGAACTGTTCTCATAAAATTATGGGAATAGTTCCCACATATTTCTTTCCGTGTACGAAATAATTTTCGATTAATTTGAAAAAGCGTGAGATGCTGGATATCAATGGTTGTAAATATTTTGTTGATGTATATTGGTACAATTAAAAGAAAAAATTTCTCTAAAGAAAATGGGCAGTGTTGTGACAAGAAATTAATTAATTGAGAATTTTGAATAATTTTATTTCTTAGCTGAAAAATTAAAATTTTTCTCACAATAAACTTCATGCTGAAAAAAAAGTTTTTTAACTTCTCCACTAAGAAAATTGAAAATTTTCAAAAATCAGGAAGTTACTGGTTTTACCCCTTTTTGCAAAATCGAGTTTTCATCGTGATCTCGACGTTTGGCGCCCACAGGAAGCTTCCCTGACTATTCCCGCGATGGTGTCCGTGCGGCTGTGTGTGTGTGTGTGTGTGTGTGTGTGTGTGTGTGTGTGTGTGTGTGTGTGTGTGTGTGTGTGTGTGTGTGTGTGTGTGTGTGTGTGTGTGTGTGTGTGTGTGTGTGTGTGTGTGTGTGTGTGTGTGTGTGTGTGTGTGTGTGTGTGTGTAAACCTCTTATAACTTTTTGAACGGCTCGGCCGATTGACGGAAATAAGTGGCGTGATCCAAAAAGTATCATTTCTATTAAATTTCGGTGAAAATTTGAACCGATTCGGTTCACTAAATTTTGAGAAATCATTTTAAAAATTTTGTCTTTGATTCTACTTGTTTTCACGGTGCATTAATGATAAAAATGCCGTGAAAGGATGAAATAAAAGATTTTGATAGCTTTTTTTCCTTTAAAAGTTGGAAAAATATAGACTTTCTCATGTTTTGGATGTACTCCTATTTTATGTG
>NW_025401339.1:0-3789 GCF_020080835.1 Cotesia glomerata
TGGGTTTTCTTTCGTTCATGATATCTCTCGAACGAATCGACCGATTTTCACGTTCTTAGCGGTGATCGACGTGGTTTTTCAAGGTTAAGAGCGGATTAGTTTTTGCATTTGATTGATAGAGCCGTTTAAAAGTTATTCCAGAAAAACCACCTTCAAAAAAAATTTTTTTCTTAGAAAGCAATTTTTAGTTGACCGCATTTTTTCTTGAAAGCAAATTTTAGTTGACATTGAAGAACTCCTTGGTGAAATATACGTGAAACATCAAAAACTGTTAGGATTTCAATAAAGTTTTCGATTATTCAGTAGATGGCGTTTGTATCCCTCGTGGTTTTGAGAATGCCGTCTAAATACCGTAAGCTTTCGGTATTTATGCTCATGCCGTATATTTACCGTTATAATTCGGTAATAATGGGGTTAAACTACAGTGAAAGCTGTTAAATATTACCCAGGTTATCTTTCTCGCTCTTGTTTGTGTTTGTTGAGAAATTGAGACAGAACTACAGTAACTTTTAACAGCTTTCACTGTATAGTTGCTTTGGCCAGTTTTTATACTGTAATTATCCAGTGTTGTATGGCCCCAAATTGGCTATAGTAAATGTATTGAGTTTTTTTAATTCGCCAGTTGGAACGCGGTAGGGCGTTCAACTCGCAGTAAATAGATTAAGGCGGGAGAGTACATTTAAATTTGGGCCAAGTTACAATAAATAATCTATATATATATATATATATATATATATATATATATATATATATATATATATATATATATATATATATATATATAAGAGATTTCCACGTATATAGTCACTCATCACGATATCTCTGGAACCATAAGACCTAAAGACTTGAAATTTGGTAGGAATATTCTTTTCGCCGAGTAGAGGTCAGCTAAGAACGGATTTTACGAAATTCCACCTCCAAGGGGCGTTGCGCGGGCGTCAACAATTAAAAATTTCCGTTTTTAAACTATCGTTCCTACATGCGCCAAATTTGGTAGAAATCTTCTATATGTGATGTAGAAATTATCTATGAGCGGATTTTACAATAACTCATCCCTAATAAGGATTGCGGGGGTTGGTGTTAACAATAAAAATTAAAAATTTCCAAGCTATACCTCCTATAGGTTCCAAATATAGTAGGAATTATTTATATGTGATCCAGAAATAATCTAAGAGTGGATTTTATGACAACCTATTTCAAATATAGATTGCGGGGGTGTGTGTTAACAATGAAAATTTTAAATTTCGAAGTTATAGCTCCTATAGGTTCCAAATTTGATAAGAATCTGCTATATGTGAGGTAGAAATGATCTATGAGTGGATTTTATGATAATCTATTCCAAATATATGGATTACGGGGGTGGGTGTTAACAATGAAAATTTCAAATTTTCGTATTATAGCTCCCATAGGCTCCAAATTTGGTAAGAATCTGCTATATTTGAGGTAGAAATGATCAACGAGCGGATTTGATGACAACCTACTTCAAATATGGATTGTGGGGGAGGGTGTTAATAAAAATTTTAAATTTCCCAGCTATATCTCCTAAAGACTCCAAATTTGGTAGGAGTCTTCTATGTTTGATGTAAAAGTGATTTAAATGAAAATTTCAACAAATTCTACTTTCAATTGCGATTGCGGGGGTGGGTGTTAGAATTTTCAATTTCAATTTCCAAACTGTAACTTTTATAGACACTAAATTTGGTAGAAATCTTCCGGTATAATTTTCGTGTCAAGTTCAGCTAAGAATGGATTTTATCAAATTCCAACCCTAATAAAGATTGCGGGGGCGTTGACAATGAAAAATTCCGGTTTTAAACTATAGCTCCCATCGACTTCAAATTTAGTAGGAATCTTCTGTAAAAGATGTAGAAATAATATACCAGCAAATTTTACGATAGCTCACCTCATAGGGGTTTGCGGAGGTGGGTGTTAACAATTGAAATTTTTAAGTTCCAAGCTATAGTTCTTATAGACTCT
This sequence comes from Cotesia glomerata, assembly GCF_020080835.1. Classification (NCBI taxonomy): domain Eukaryota; kingdom Metazoa; phylum Arthropoda; class Insecta; order Hymenoptera; family Braconidae; genus Cotesia; species Cotesia glomerata. Next base: position 1,978 of record NW_025401339.1, read on the forward strand.
AAATTTAGTAGGAGTCTACTATATGTGATATAGAAATAGATATAGAAACTAAGAGGAGATTTTACAACGAATCACCTCCAATAAGGATCGCGGGGGTGGGTGTTAACAATAAAAAATCTTAATTTACAAAATATAGCTTTTAAAAACTCTAAATTTGGTAGGAATCTTTTATTTCTCCTGTTGAGATCATCTCAAAATGGATTTCAATAAAGTCTACTTCCGACAGGAACTGCGGGGGTGGGTGTTAAAACCTAAAATTTTTATTACCAAACTGTAACTTATACAGATTCCAAATTTGGTGGGAATCTTCGTGTATGATGTCAAGTTTAGCTAAGAATGAATTTTATCCAATTCTAACCTCAAAAGGAATTGCGGGGGCGTTAACAATGAAAATCTTATTTCGAAACAATAGTTTCTATGGACTAGAAGTTTTATTGGAAACTTTCATTTATAATTTGGAAATAATCTCCAATAGGATCTTACAATATTCCTCCTCCAGGAGTGCGGGAGTAATAATTGTCAAAAAATTCATATTCTTTATATACAGTTCCTACAGATACTAGAAATTTAAATAGCGCGCTACGCGCGAGCCTTAATTTCGACCAATAAGGAATCAGGTCCCATTTTTTGCGAGTTTCGACTATTGACTAACTTTACACTCTCATATATTTTTATTGTAGGGATAAAATTTGATAGAATCTCAAGAAAAACAGGAAATTACAAGGATGGCCACCAAGGTTAACCGATTTAAATATTTTTCTTTCTTAATAATTATATTTTCTTACAAAAATCGTCTTTTTGGCAGTGGAGAAAAAGTCATTGTGAGGTTTCCAAAATCTAATTTTACATGTAGCTATTTAGTCAACAGACTAAGAATTTGACGTACATTTTATTTTTGCTGATCACATAATTAATGAATTGTTCTTGTTACGAGATCGCGGGAATGTAACAGATTAAAATTAATGCATTTTCAAACCCTTGTGAAAAGAAATTTGACTACTGATTTTAAGAGAATTCGTAAAAAACATGTACTAATAATTTTTTCTGAAAAATTGATATCACGGAGAACTTTTTAATTAACAGCAAAATTCGTCGTACTTTCAGCTAGGCAGATTTCAAATTCACTTACGAGACTTGTAATTACTTAAACTGAAACTTTCGATGTTCATTACAAATTTTTTTCTTCGTGTCAATTATTATTCATTTTTGGAAAAAAGCTGCGGGAATGTTATGGTATTAGCTAAAATAATCACATGGATAAAAGGTACAGGCCAATCTGATGAAATTTAAAATCTGTGCTAATCAAAACTGTACAATTAAATTTCAAGTCTAGATTTAAAAATACAATTCTATAAAATGCCCAGCGGAGCGGGCGTGTAACAACTAGTATATATATATATATATATATATATATATATATATATATATATATATATATATATATATATATAATAAATTTAAAACACTTAGATTATTTGAGTTTAATTTAGATTTGCCTTGCGCGAAAATCTATTATTTATTATTTAATAAGTTACAAAATAAAAAGTACCGACAATAATTTCGAAGAAGAAATTATTCGCTTGGCGTACTAAAGTCTTGCTTTTTGATAAGTGCCTTTTTGTGCCTTGGTTTTCGACTCCCTCGGTTGAGATGTTCGTACTTTTGAAGTGGAAGAGTCCCAGAGGGTAGTGAGGGTAGTTGCGCGCACCTCTACAACTCTCACATTCGGCTAGCATCCCTTCTCGAGTTAAGCACTTCGGTGGTAAACGTGCTTGTGGCGTTCCAGGCAGCTTCGGATGACAGCATTTCTTC
>NW_025401340.1:0-3787 GCF_020080835.1 Cotesia glomerata
GTGTGTGTGTGTGTGTGTGTGTGTGTGTGTGTGTGTGTGTGTGTGTGTGTGTGTGTGTGTGTGTGTGTGTGTGTGTGTGTGTGTGTGTGTGTGCGAGTGTGTGAACCTCTTATAACTTCTGAACGGCTTGACCGATTTGATCGCAGTTGGTGTCATTCGAAAGGTCTTCGCCAAACTTAGATTTCCCGTAAGTTGGAACCGATTCGGACCCGTAAATTTTGAGAAATTGCAAAAAAAGTGAAAAAAAATCGTTTTTTTTTTTTCATTTTTTTTAAATATCTCCGAACTGACTGAAGCGATCGACCTCAAAAACTAATCAGATCTTAACCTTAAAAACTCGCATCGATCGACACCATAAGCGTCAGAATCAGTTGATGCGTTCGTGAGATATCGTTGTTGCAAAAAATCAAAAAAAGCAGTGATGCCAACTTGGGGAATTTGGCCTTAAATTTAGGGGCATTTTGAAGATAGCGGGAAAATTTTAGGGAATAAATTTTTTTAGGGTATTTTTTTGGGAATTTTTAATTCGTCAGAAAATATATTTTAATATAAAAAATTAATAAAAACTAACAATTCTTCAATTATTAATTTCTAAAAGAAAATTTTCAATGTGGAGGCTCATATATATATATAGAGAAAGAAAGAGAGCATATATATATATATATGGGTCATTCCACCAAATAAGAACATTTTCACGGGGGCGACCCTCGGCGGATTATGTTTAAAATTTATGGAGGTGTTCTCTATAATAAGAAATAAATTCCCCTACAAGTTTCAGCCAGCCCTTAATATGCAGCGATTCTGAGTTATGATTTTTTAAAATTTTGAAAAAAAATTTTTAACTTTTTTATTAATTTTTCTGATGAGGAAAACTTTTTTATTAAAATCCACGAAAAATCTTATCTTGTCAAAAAAATTCTCAGCTTTTGAATGAAAATATCCGTTTTATCATAAACACATCAGAAGACCCTTTGAAATCCAATTAAAGTGGAAAGTAATTGATTTTTCTCGGTGTAAGCGGTGCAAGCAAGTACATCCAATTTGATTCTTTTATAATCTTCCTCGCTACGAAAAATCGAAGATTTTCAAAAAATCGGGAAAGTTATAGTTTTCTCACCCTCTGCTTTGCAAAAACCGAGTTTCCATCAGATCTCGACGTTTGAAGGTCACAGGAAGCTTTCCTGACTATCCCCCGCGCGAGGTTGTCACTGGGCGTCTGTATGTATGTGTGTGTGTGTGTGTGTGTGTGTGTGTGTGTGTGTGTGTGTGTGTAAAGTGTGTGTGTGTGTGTGTGTGTGTGTGTGTGAAAGTATGTGAACCGCTTATAACTTTTGAACGGCTTGACCGATTTCATCGCGGTTGGTGCGATTCAAAAGGGCTTGACCAAACTTAGATTTTGAAAACTATTTGGACCGATTCAGATCAATAGATTTTGAGAAATCTTCAAAAACTGAAAAAAAAAAATTTTTTCAAATGTGGTTTTTTTGGAATAACTTTTAAACGGCTTGATGGTTCAATTCCAAAAACTAATCAGCTCTTAACCTCAAAAAACCACGTCGATCGCCACCAGTCCGGTCAAAATCGGTTGATTCGTTCGAGAGATATCGTGAACGAAAGAAAAACAAAAAAAAATTTTTTTCGGAATAACTCCGAAATTTCTAGCGCGATCAATTCAAAATTTGATTCTTTGTGAGGCTTGAAAAACTGCGTTGAATGCTGCCAACCGCGTGAAAATCGGTTTATTCATTCAAAAGTTATTGCGGTTTAAAAATTCAAAAAATAGTGTCATCAAATCCCTATCAAACTTTTGAGCTCGAAGAGCTCAAAAGCATAGGAAAGTAATCTCTTTGAGCTTGGAGAGCTCAAAATAACCCATAAATTGTATATTTTGAGCTCGAAGAGCTCAAAAACGTCATTGGTGCAATTTTAAGCGCCTAGGTATGGAATTAGCGGGAAGTTGCAGGGATGGCCTTCAGGGTCAACCGTTTTCCTAATTTTTTTCTGAAAGATCAGAGTTTTTTACACAAAATATATGGTTTTCATGATGTGCATATTTTTTGTTCAATCACGATTAAATTAAACGTTATATCGGCTAAGCTTTGTACGATTATTCGGGATAGTAAAATAATTTTCTGTTAAATATTTAAAATTTCAAACTGCTCGTTAAAAAATTGAGTTTATACAATGCAGATGGCGTTCACAACTACGATTTCATTTTCTTATTTAGGATGTAATTTTCCAAAATTTGCGAGAAATACTGATTGGATTATGGAAACTTAATCAATTTATAAAAATTTATTGAATAAATTGATTTGTAATAATCCAACGGAATCGTGCTTCTTCAGAAGTTGTAATAGATGTCCAAACAATGAAGAAATCATTAATTACTTTCATCCATCGTTTAAAGAATTTGATGTCAATGAAATCGAATTTAAAATGTGGACATCAACCAATCGATGTACCATTGTAAACGTTATTTCGGATTCCGATGACGTTATTGATACCTCAGCGACGCAACTTGAAAAACTTTTAAAACATGACTTTATAGTAAAAATACAAAGTCGGTTTTTCCCTAATGCGAAATTAAATTTGAAGAGTGGTGAATTAGCGGTAGTTTTTAACTTGGTAGAAAATTGCGTTTGTTGTGCAGGAAGCTGCTCAAGGCTATCATTGAAATAATTACCAAGCTACTATACTTCAAATGGTGGTTTACTAAAACAAAAATGATACTATTAAGCATTTAGGCTTAGTTGGTATCTCAGATTGCCTTAAACATGACACAGTTTTGATTTATTTATTTCAAGAACAATTGATTTCTTTTTTAAGAGAAAAATTTACTGTTATTGAAAGGATTTTTTACTTCTCAGATGGAGCACCTCAGCAATTTAAAAATAAAAAAACATTTACTAATTTATGTTAATATTATGCTGACTTTAGAATCATCGTTGAGTAGCATTTTTTTGCGACTGCCCATGGCAAAGGACCATGCGATGGGCTTGTAGGTCCAGTAAAACGACATGCTGCTAGAGCTTCATTACAAATGGAAAATAAAAAACATATACTGGCACCACAAGATTTTAATTCCTGGGCAATCAAGAATTTTACAGGCGTTGATTTTACTTTCATAACGAATGATGATTATTTAGACAAAAAAAATGTGTTAGACGTACGATATTCTTTATCAAAAACGGTAAAGGGTACACAGCCATCGCACACTTTTACCGATAAATGATGAAATTGGATATGCTCTTATTAAAACTGTATCAACATCTGAAAAAAGTTCAAAAATAAAAGTATTTTAATTATAAAGATTTTACGTTTAATTTAATTGCGATTGAACAAAAAATATACACATCGTGAAAACCATATATTTTGTGTAAAAACTCTGATTTTCAGAAAAAAGTCAAATTGGATGTACCTTGCACCGTACACCGAGAAAAATCAATTTTTCCACTTTAATTGGATTTCAAAGGGTCTTCTGATGTGTTTATAATAAAATGGATATTTTAATTTAAAAGCTGAGCATTTTTCCCACAAGATAAGATTTTCGTGGATTTTAACAAAAAGCTTCCTTCTTCAGAAAAATTAATAAAAAGTTATAAAAATTTTTTCAAAATTTCAAAAAAATCATAACTCCAGAACCGCTGCATGTTAAGGGCTGAAGCTTGTAGGGAATTTATTTCTTATTATAGAGAACACCTCCATAAATTTTAAACATAATCCGCGAGGGGAATCGCCCCGTAAAAATGTTCTTATTTGGTGGAATGACCCATATATACATATATAT
>NW_025401341.1:0-3787 GCF_020080835.1 Cotesia glomerata
GAACGCTCCCTATTAATTGAGACTGGCCTACGTGTTTCATTAATAACCTGACATAGACTAATTATTTTGTTTAATTATTTTAATTAATAACCCGAAAGATGCTCCTAGTATTATTTATTAATTATTTTATGATTTTATGATTTATGATAAATTGAATTCTTATTTTATTCTAAATCTAACGATTGTGACCGAGCACGAAATGGCGGTGACCTTTAGCCGATATGAGGGCCTGGCCGATGCCGCAGACCCGAGAAATGACTAAGACATGATATTTGTACCTGGAGTTATATTAATATTAGTTTCCGATGCAGCAACAAAATTAGTCTCGCTGCAGCTCCAGGTTTATCATTCTGCTACTACTAAGCTAGTTTTGTTGCGACTACAGTGCTAGCCTCGTACTAGCAACATATACCCTTCTGCTGCTACTGGATTATGCTTCAGGCCTAAAACCTTTAGTATCTACAGTTGTTTGTGTGTATTCTAAACATTGAAGAGAATGCCGAGCAAAATTATTGTATCAAGAATTAAAAATTTCGTTGCAATTGTATGTTAGAATTAAACAACTATCGATAATATGGAGTATCAAAGATTTATACTAATTAATAAATATATTTTTTAGGGGACCATCTGGAGTTTGGACTTTAGAACGAAAAGGCCTGAAGCCTGAAAAAAATATGGCCTTTGATGAAGCAGTACCAACTAAAACTCATATGGCGTTGAAAAAGCTGATTGAAGTTGGTAAGTGATAAAGATTTTCAGTTTTTTCTCATAGATTCGATCAACCCTGTACTTGAAACAGTTTCTACTAGAGAATAGATAAACATTTCAAAATATGGGCAGAAAAATTATGTTGAATGTATAAAGTGATTAGGTCATGCCCTAGTTTGAACGAATGAATATTTCAACCTCTATGTTTAAGTTATCTAAACAAGTTCTTTGAGATACGATTGGAAATTAAATAACCTTATATCATATAAACTAGCTAGAATACCCGGCTTTGCTAAGGGAGTTAATGTAAGATTAATATAAGTTAGTATAAGACTGTGTGGTAGTTTGAATAAGAAGATAAACTTTCAAAAATAAAAGGTAAGGTAAAAGTGCCCATCATGGGACATATTTCATAGTAAGTCGAACATTTTTACCATTTAAAAATGTATTTCAGAGAAAAATTCAATTTTATGAGCATTATACGATTATTTTATGATTAATTAATAAATATTTCATGTTAATACTCTTTATTTACTCAAAAGTAAATAAAAATATGCAATTTCTTAGAACAACCTTTATGACCCCTTTTATAAGACAGCTTCAAGACATATGGCGCTAATGTCTAATAAAAGAGGTCCCTATTTTTGAGACAGCTGAAAAATGTATAAAACAGTTTTTATATTTAGTTTTTATCACTGAGATCATTTTTAACTTCCCGCTGAGGAAATTGAAAATTTTCAAAAATCGGGAAGTTATTGGTTTCACCTCGTTTTGCGAAAATCGAATTTTCATCAGATCTCGACGTTTTAAGATCACAAGAAGCTTCCCTGACTATTCCCGTGATGGTGTCTGTGCGGCTGTGTGTGTGTGTGTGTGTGTGTGTGTGTGTGTGTGTGTGTGTGTGTGTGTGTGTGTGTGGAAATTTTTCGTGGAAATTTGAATCGATTCGGTTTGCTAGATTTTGAGAAATCTCAAAAATAAGATTTTCAAAAAATCGTTTTTTTGGAATAACTTTTAAACGGCTTCACCGATCAATTTAAAAAAATAATCAACTCTAAAGCTTAAAAAACTACGTCGATTGCCACCAGTCTCATCAAAATCGGTTAATTAGTTCGAGAGTTATCGAAAACAAAAAATTTCGAAAAGAGTGTTTTTTTCACATAACTTCAAGATTTATTTTTAGATCGTTTTTGACGAAGTAAAATAATTATTAGAGCCCAAAAAATCACGTCGATTGCCACCAAGAACGTAAAAATTGGATGATTGGTTCGTGAGTTATCGTTGTCGAAACAATTCATAAAAAGTGAATTTTTCAAATTTCTTTAAGGTTTTCAGTTCGATCAGTCGTGTTCAAAAGTATAGATTCTGAAAAATTGCGTGAAATAATGCCTCGCGAACCACGTGAAAATCGATTCATTCATTTAGAAATTTTTGCAGTTTCAATATTCAAAAAATGCTGTTTTATTAAACTTCTATCAGACTTTTAAGCTCGAAGAGCTCAAAAACATACAAAAGCTATTTCTTCGAGCTTGGAGCTCAAAATAACACAAATTGTATTTTCGAACTCGAAGAGCTCAGAAACGTCATAAGTGCAATTTCAAGCGTTTAGGTATGGAATTGGCGGGAAGTTGCAGGGATGGCCTTCAAGGTCAACTGTTTTCCAGATTTTTTTTTACAAAATATGTAATTAAAACATTTGTTTAACAGCAAATTATCAATTTTTCATCAGTTAAACGATTAACTCACAAAAAATTTGAAATTTACTTTATTTTTGTTCTTTTCTGGATTTATTTTACTTTTTCCATTCCTAATTTTTTTTCTTATTCTGTTTTTTTTCTTCTTGCTTTTTTTAAAATTTTCTTTTTCTAATTGAAGGTTATACCATTCATCAGAGGTTCTTAGTGAAGGTAGTTTAGATTTACCCAATTTTTCAATTCTAGTCCTTTTTTTTTAGGTAAATATTCTACCGACAATGTGAAGATCTCTTTAAGTGGTGCTTTATCTAAAATTTGAAATTATAATAATTTCATCAAAAACTTATTTCATAATGAATAATTTTTCAAAAAGAAGTTAGCTTTACTTTTTCTTACAGTAACTTATGAAACTTCCTCTCTGCTAGAACTTTGTCCACTACTTCTTTCACAAACATTTTCCAAATTTTCTTCCATAAGTCCTGAAAAATTTTCAAATTTGTAATTTTTTGTTATTGAATTATAACTAACACAATCTAAAATTTATATACTTGTCTGATGATTCTGGATAGTAGAATGGTTTTCAACTGTCAGTTGTACATTGTTAGCATCATTCTGAGAGAGTAAATGTGCATTACTGATATCAATATCAATTGTTTCATTAAAGCGATCAGTTACGTTTTTGTTACAAGTAGTCAGAGTCTTTGTTGTATTGGTATCACTCAATTCTTCATTAATTGATTGAACTGGTTCTTAATTACCTATTTAGACCGGAAGCTCGTATAGAACTTCATAATTAAAATCATTTCCAATCACATTTTGTTCGCAATTCAACGTATCAAAATTATTGTTTAAAATAATAACAGATTTCATTGTTTCATCCCTGCTCACTAAGTTAGTGTGCACTTCGACGTCTTTTAAACCTTCTTGATCATTTGTATCTTCTTGATCATTTGTTTTAAAAAGATTAATACCGGAATCAATACCTGTATTAATACTTAAATCAATATCTGTACGTAAATCACCTCGATTGATGCGTGATCTATTTTTCAAAGCATCAAGAATACTACGGTCATTTAGAATTTCCATTTTCTTGATTACCGGCTTTTGCTTTGGAGTATCAACTATTGTAAAAAATGTATACATTTATGATAAAAATAATTAATAACGAATTATTCATCCGACTTTTCTACGAAAAAAAAAACGGTTGACCCTAAAGGCCATCCCTGCAACTTCCTGCTAATTCCGTTAATACCTGGGCGCTTAAAATTGTACCTATGAAGTTTTTGAGCTCAAAAATACGATCTATATGTTGTTTTGAAATATCGATCTCAAAAAGATACCTTTTCTATGCTTTTGAGCTCTTTGAAAACTTGATCAAATCTACA
>NW_025401342.1:0-3786 GCF_020080835.1 Cotesia glomerata
GGAGATCTAGCCTCTACTTTGGCGTCATTAACAACCGCACTGGATGACGGAGCAGATTTATCTATTTTCAACCGTTTCTCATCAATTTCTTTCTTTGTTTTTGTGTTTGCTGGTCGCTTGTTTGATATTCTTGGTAGAGGTTTCCGAAAATTATCATTGGATTTTGACAAATGGTTTTGATGGGCACTGCGCAGTTTCTTATTCACCGGATGCTTTGGTTGCTTATCTAGAAATAAAAATTCTTATTATTATTTGGAAAGCTTGGAATCTAGAATAAGTAGTATTCAAAAATGTATTTACAATGAAAATTGTGAACACTGATAAAATAATTTGATTCTCACCTGTTACTTTCGATTCTTCTTCAACCAAAGGTCCGTAATCATTTCTCGCAGCGATCCAAAATTCTGCATCATCGAAAGAATCTGAAGAAAATATATCAATATTATTATCTCTTAATTTATAAGATTTTCGGAATCTGAATATACTTCAATGATGTAACGCACAATCTATTAACTAATACATTTATTTAAACTCACCTGATTTATATTCGACAGTAGCCATATAAAATCTCCACTTATCATTGTATCTCTCCTTTCTCTCCACGCGATCTCTTGTATCAAAAGGATCTTCGTCGTTAGGGTACGCAACAACGACCTTGTCATACATCGCTTTACGTACTGTCAGCCACGTATACGGCACGCATACGTAATCATCAATATTTTCAAAAGGCAATTCTATGAATTGAACAACATAAAATGCTCGCTTATTATCACTTCGACGTGTCATCTGAAACAATCAAAAACACTTCCGTAAACATCAAGTAATTCAATATTGTGAAAACAACACTAGTCTCGACTGATTACCAACCTACTCTCTAAAAATAAAATAGTGGATGTTTTGTCGAAAACTATCCACTTAGGATAGTTTCCGTAATTGTTTTAAAAATTATAGTTAATTTGGGATTAGGATATTAAATAAATTGTGTGTCGATTTGTAGGGGAATAAAATGAAGATTTATTTATCCCCAGAGGAGGAAAACTCAGTTGCACTGAGAAAAAACCTCCTCGAATGAAAAAATGTACAAGTAAGAACGCAAAGCGTGTAGTGCGAATAAGACTGTGTGTAAATTGCCGTCGCAATCAACACGAGGTGAGCTCAACCTTCTTAGAAACGCAAAATGTATTAATTCAGAATTCGTGAATTGACGCTAACTTTTAAGTTAACTAGAGTCGATTGATAGTGCAATACTAAGTAATCGACGTACAACGTCAGTGTAAATACTGATAGATTATAATTATTAGTGTAGGAACTAATTAGATAATTTGACGTCAGAATTGAATAATTGATGACATTTGATTTGATAGAATGATGGTTAAATGTCGAACGATGAATTTACATATTTAATGTAATTTATTATAAGTATTGCGTATTAACTATGGATTGACTAAAGCCGCGTGGCTGATGCAATCCTTTCTCAATATGGCGCGTAATAACCGCGTGGCGTCACTTATTAATTTTGATTTATTTAACTCACTGAATAATTACTAATGAAATTTAATGATTCGAGAATTTAATTGGTAATTGAAATTAATGAAACTAATAATATTTAATGAAAATTTTAAGTGTTAAAGTAAATGCGTATTATACGTGATAAATCAGAAAACGATTGACACAGAGCAGTCGTACTAGTACAAGCGTCCAAGCACAACTGCTTTTCGCCCGCCACGCGAGCCGGCTTCTCTCCCGCTAACCAGGGCGCGCATGAGCGACAGCCATGGTGTGACACGAATTTACACGAGTTGGAGCGATCAAGCCCGAAGGCGCAACTCCTCATATAAATTTCTATTGAATGTTTTTTTCTATCGGTTAAACAGTGGATTTTCACTAATTTGCAGTATATATTCACTTATTGTCACAGCTATAAGTATACCATGAGAAAATAGTGAATAATCACTGTTTGAACTGATAAAAAATAAAGTTTACTATTATAATTAGTGGGAATCATCATTAATGGAATCAGTGGAAATGACCAAAGGTTAAATTAGTGAAATCTATCGATACTTTGATGAAAAAAAAATATTCAAAGAAATTAATAATATACACTCCATATTATTTATTGTATCACTAATGATAATTATTCGATGAATTTAGTTACTTTTATTATAATGTTCAATACTGAAAGAATAGCAACAAAATATAATTAATAATTTCATAATATTTGAAAAAATAATGAAATAGTGAATACTGTAATTTTTCATTCGAAATGTCTAATAATTGAACAAAAAATGATTATCGCATGACTCATGCGAAGCATCAGAAAGTGCTTTACGATCGAAAAATTTTTTTATGATTATTAGCTTCAACGTAAGAATGAAGATAAGATGAGTTAGGTATACAGAAATTGTAATTATCATCAATTATCATTAAAACAATTGTATTTCAACGTGTTAGATTTTTTTTTAAATTCATTCATCTCATTGGCCTTGAAATGCAATCTAAATTAGGTGATAATCAAATTGACCCTTACCTTTTATTTCAGTTATGTATCTCTTTTAACAATGAAAATTTTTCATCACACCTGTCACGTTGTAGATATAGCGAAGCGATTCTTCAACTGTAATTCCTTGTCACTTTGACTTCAATATATATAACTGGATGAACGTATCGGTCCAATGGAGGGGCAAAAAGTTTCATATTACGTCAGCACGTCGATAGTAGTTAGTTAGATTCAGTTCGTAAACAGTCTTTAATGCCACGTAGTGAGTTATTACGAAATACTTCTTCTCAGTAGAGATAACAATAAAGTAAATATAATACGTTACATAAGTTAATGAATCATATCATATCATGTTGACTTAATTATAATGCTGTTTCGATTTGATTATTTGGTTAGATCTTCAGAGAAATTTAATTAATGATATTCTAGAGTAATTGAATCAAGTAATTTTTATAAGGTTTATAATTATAGCATAGAGTGATTGAATGTATGAATGAGTATTAAGGTGGTTTGCTGATAACACATCAGAAAACAAATTAATATTAGCATAGCAGTCCCTCATAATGTGATAACTTTATCACTGTATGACTATAATGTGTTCATGAACTGGTACCGTGAATCAATAACTGTATACTTTATGCTAATCAGATAGGCGAAAATAGGATGTGAGTCGTTTTTAATTTATGCATTAACGTCACCGTATTTGGAATTCGTTATGTTACTTTTTGGAAATAAACCAAACAAGCATATTCAATTATAACTAATTGATTAAGTAGAATTAATGTTTCAGAAATGAATCTGTTTCCATAGTCTACATTCTCTGAACATGAACGAAGTAATACAATGAAGACACATAAAATGTTATCATTTGGATTCCAATTGAAAATGCACTATGCTGCATTATGCGTTAAACAATGAACTTCCGCTGGAAAAAGTTAAGCAGAATAACTACTAATAATAGTGTTGACTCTTATTTTAAGTTAAATTGATCTCCAAGTTTTTGACTTGAAGATAGGCCCCTTAAATTATCGACAGAGATCCTCAAGTCGAAAATTTGGCTGAGACGCTATCATGTTCGTTGTGAAAAATCACTATCACCATATTAATTATTTTTTTTTTTTGACCTGTGAAATACTAATCAGTAGTTCGATGATAATTTTTTTAAAGATTAAATAAAAATTTTATGTAACATGGTCAATCGGAAAAATTTGTAGTATTAAAAAAGTGAGTCAAGTATTGTTATTATATTCTTATTGCAGAACTCTGATCATTCGTTTTGTTCAGTATTT
>NW_025401343.1:0-3786 GCF_020080835.1 Cotesia glomerata
ATACAATGTGATGGCCGACACACCCTATTCGTCCAAATCCTGCGCTTTTTAAGCCATTTCCTCCTGTTTTACCGACCGAGTGGTAAAACGAGAACTGTCTCAATCTGATGGTAAAACAGTGATATGCAACCATTAGAAATCGTGCAAACTATGTTTATACAGTGATTCTATGAAAATAATACTCAAAATAATGTTCTTTAAGAAATAAAAGTTCGAGTTCAAATACTTCTCTCGAAGAGCAACAATTCTCACTGGAAAATCGGGATTATTATTCCGCTCTTTTCAACCGCACAATAAACCCAAAGCCGTAATTTGTAACACACTTCCTGTTTTACCGCACCTGCTGTTGCAAAATAGAACGAAGTTTCACCTAATTCCATCAAAGATACATACATACATAACCATTAGAAATCAAAAGCTATGTTTATACAGTGATTTCTAAGTAGAAAATAATACTCAAAATAATGTTCTTCAAGAAATAAAAGTCTGACTGTAAAATGGTTTCTCTGAAAAATACCCTCACTCTGGAAAATCAGATTATTTCCGTTTCAACCGCAATAACTTGCAAAGTCATGCTGCAATTTTGTAAATACAATATGATAGCCACACTTATTCGTCCAAATCCGCGCTTTTCGGTATTTTCCTGTTTTACCGACTGATGGTAAAACAGGAATCTGTTTTACCGACTGATGGTAAAACAGTGATATAATCATTAGAAATCGTGCAAACTATGTTTATACAGTGATTTCTATGAAAATAATACTCAAAATAATGTTCTTTAAGAAATAAAGTCGATTCAAATACTTTCGAAAAATACCCTCACTCGGAAAATCGATTATTTCCGTTTCAACCGCAATAAACCCAAAGTCATGTGTAATTCTGTAAATACAATATGATAGCCACACTTATTCGTCCAAATCCGCGCTTTTCGGTATTTTCCTGTTTTACCGACTGATGGTAAAACAGGAATCTGTACCGACTGATGGTAAAACAGTGATATAACCATTAGAAATCGTGCAAACTATGTTTATACAGTGATTTCTATGAAAATAATACTAAAAATAATGTTCTTTAAGAAATAAAGTCGATTCAAATACTTTCGAAAAATACCCTCACTCGGAAAATCGATTATTTCCGTTTCAACCGCAATAAACCCAAAGTCATGTGTAATTCTGTAAATACAATATGATAGCCACACTTATTCGTCCAAATCCGCGCTTTTCGGTATTTTCCTGTTTTACCGACTGATGGTAAAACAGGAATCTGTTTTACCGACTGATGGTAAAACAGTGATATAACCATTAGAAATCGTGCAAACTATGTTTATACAGTGATTTCTATGAAAATAATACTCAAAATAATGTTCTTTAAGAAATAAAGTCGATTCAAATACTTTCGAAAAATACCCTCACTCGGAAAATCGATTATTTCCGTTTCAACCGCAATAAACCCAAAGTCATGTGTAATTCTGTAAATACAATATGATAGCCACACTTATTCGTCCAAATCCGCGCTTTTCGGTATTTTCCTGTTTTACCGACTGATGGTAAAACAGGAATCTGTTTTACCGACTGATGGTAAAACAGTGATATAACCATTAGAAATCGTGCAAACTATGTTTATACAGTGATTTCTATGAAAATAATACTCAAAATAATGTTCTTTAAGAAATAAAGTCGATTCAAATACTTTCGAAAAATACCCTCACTCGGAAAATCGATTATTTCCGTTTCAACCGCAATAAACCCAAAGTCATGTGTAATTCTGTAAATACAATATGATAGCCACACTTATTCGTCCAAATCCGCGCTTTCGGTATTTTCCTGTTTTACCGACTGATGGTAAAACAGGAATCTGTTTTACCGACTGATGGTAAAACAGTGATATAACCATTAGAAATCGTGCAAACTATGTTTATACAGTGATTTCTATGAAAATAATACTCAAAATAATGTTCTTTAAGAAATAAAGTCGATTCAAATACTTTCGAAAAATACCCTCACTCGGAAAATCGATTATTTCCGTTTCAACCGCAATAAACCCAAAGTCATGTGTAATTCTGTAAATACAATATGATAGCCACACTTATTCGTCCAAATCCGCGCTTTTCGGTATTTTCCTGTTTTACCGACTGATGGTAAAACAGGAATCTGTTTTACCGACTGATGGTAAAACAGTGATATAACCATTAGAAATCGTGCAAACTATGTTTATACAGTGATTTCTATGAAAATAATACTCAAAATAATGTTCTTTAAGAAATAAAGTCGATTCAAATACTTTCGAAAAATACCCTCACTCGGAAAATCGATTATTTCCGTTTCAACCGCAATAAACCCAAAGTCATGTGTAATTCTGTAAATACAATATGATAGCCACACTTATTCGTCCAAATCCGCGCTTTTCGGTATTTTCCTGTTTTACCGACTGATGGTAAAACAGGAATCTGTTTTACCGACTGATGGTAAAACAGTGATATAACCATTAGAAATCGTGCAAACTATGTTTATACAGTGATTTCTATGAAAATAATACTCAAAATAATGTTCTTTAAGAAATAAAGTCGATTCAAATACTTTCGAAAAATACCCTCACTCGGAAAATCGATTATTTCCGTTTCAACCGCAATAAACCCAAAGTCATGTGTAATTCTGTAAATACAATATGATAGCCACACTTATTCGTCCAAATCCGCGCTTTCGGTATTTTCCTGTTTTACCGACTGATGGTAAAACAGGAATCTGTTTTACCGACTGATGGTAAAACAGTGATATAACCATTAGAAATCGTGCAAGCTATGTTTATACAGTGATTTCTATGAAAATAATACTCAAAATAATGTTCTCTAAGAAATAAAGTCGATTCAAATACTTTCGAAAAATACCCTCACTCGGAAAATCGATTATTTCCGTTTCAACCGCAATAAACCCAAAGTCATGTGTAATTCTGTAAATACAATATGATAGCCACACTTATTCGTCCAAATCCGCGCTTTTCGGTATTTTCCTGTTTTACCGACTGATGGTAAAACAGGAATCTGTTTTACCGACTGATGGTAAAACAGTGATATAACCATTAGAAATCGTGCAAGCTATGTTTATACAGTGATTTCTATGAAAATAATACTCAAAATAATGTTCTCTAAGAAATAAAGTCGATTCAAATACTTTCAAAAAGTACCCTCACTCGGAAAATCGATTATTTCCGTTTCAACCGCAATAAACCCAAAGTCATGTGTAATTCTGTAAATACAATATGATAGCCACACTTATTCGTCCAAATCCGCGCTTTTCGGTATTTTCCTGTTCTACCGACTGATGGTAAAACAGGAATCTGTTTCACCGACTGATGGTAAAACAGGGATATAACCATTAGAAATCGTGCAAGCTATGTTTATACAGTGATTTCTATGAAAATAATATCCAAAATAATGTTCTTTAAAAAATAAAGTCGATTCAAATACTTTCAGAAAGTATCCTCACTCGAAAAATCGTCGATTTCCGTTTCAATCGCAATAAATCCAAAGTTATCTGTAATTCTTTGAATATAACCATCGGAATTTTCACAAGCCATGTTTATACAGTGATTCCTATTGAAAAATTACTTAAAATAATATTCTTAAGAAAATAATGTCGATTTGAATACTTTAAGGAAGTACCCTCTTTCTGAAAAAAGTCGATTTTCGGTCCAAACGCAATAAATCCAAATTTATCTGTAATTCTCCGAATATAACCATTAGAATTTTTGCGAGCCATGTTTATATCGTGATTTCTAAAAAGTAATCAT
>NW_025401344.1:0-25000 GCF_020080835.1 Cotesia glomerata
CTTGAAATCTAAAACGTCAATTATTAATTTAATTAAAAAAAAAGGCCATTCGGCAGCCGAAATGGAAGTAGATTTTTCAAATAAAAAAAATTGATTTTTAATCAAATAATATAATAACACTGATAATGTATAACTTAATTCATGAATTAAAAACAAAATTCAATAATAAATTTAAAACTATTTACAACAAATTTTGGAAAAAAAATTATCTTGTGAAGAAAAAGTTTCTCAAATATTTACCAAAGAATTGCACAGATTATAAGATTTGAATTATAAATGTCCAAATTTTAAGTAACTGCTGAGAAACAACAGTTTTCAAGTTAATCAGAATTTTGCAACCGGATAAAATTTTAGTTGAAGAAAACAATGGTTAGAACTAATTTGTGACATATTTACTGACAACCTACCCGAAAACATTACACAAAAGACTGATCAATATCGTAATTATTGAATTTACATCATGATTAAGCTATGATGTAGACAATAATTCTAAAACGGCTGCAACAGTAAAACTGTTTCATTAAACGAACTCTAAAAGGAGTAATATTGAGGCTACTACCACTTCTAAGTAGTGAAAATTGAAGCTTATTAAAAGAGCTTTACGATGCATTTACCGAATTTCAATATTTTGTCTAGTTCAGTAATTATACCAAGTTGAAGTAGTAAAAACATCAATTTTTACGATTTTCAAAATTTCAAAATCCTGTCATTTCCAAATTACTCGCCCGATTAAGCTCATCTTCAAACTTAACCTTGGTCTTGATCGATAGATAAAGCATGCTGAGTTTGAGAAGAATCGGTCATAAATTGAAAACGCTATCGTGCTGACAAGCCGCGTTATATCGTATATATATACATACATATATAAACTTTTGAACTATATATATTTTCTGACTCAGCTCGACAAACTAAGTCAGAAAATGGCTAAATTTTTCAAAAGTTGCGCCATGAGGACGGCTGCAATAGTTAGATTTTTATAAAATGTACTAAAAACGCCTTTTAAATACAAAATGGAAAATTAAATTAAATTAAAGTTAAAAATTAAATACCAAGTAAGCTTGAAACAGTAAAATAAAATAATCCGATGATTATTAACAGAGTGAATTTAAGTTAAAAGATAGTTTTGTAAATCCGATTTAATGCCAAACATTATTTTATTATAAAATTCATGAGACGTTAAAGAGAGTTTAAATTTGGTGTCTTGGGTCTTTGCTGTATCCTTATCTCAGCAGACGGCTTACAATGAGATTAACTTAAATTTAATACAGATAAATTATCGAATACAAACTCGATGAATAAATTTGTAAATTAACTATCTTTCGATAGATAAAACTCTCCAGAAACTAATTACCATATTTAACATTTAAATGTACACATACGACATATATTTGTCAGTATATAATGTACATTATAAATATGTGATGTTTAGTATAGCATTACATAAAGGTTATTAAAATGTTCAATAAACAAATGGACGTTGAGTAATAGTTAGTTTATGCTGAATTTACGGTTCCGTTATTTGTTTACAGTTCACTTGAATCAATAGTGTTTTTTAACATATTTGCCAAACATCGTACTTGACCTATATCGTCACAGGGATATCGACAAATTTAATCTACTGGATGTCTAAAAATAAAAAAACTTATATCTATATACATGATACACGATGTTGATTTTGTTTCCACTATGATTAACAATAAAAAACAGATTTTTTACCCCAAAGCTAATTGTTTACTCGCTGGAATAAAGCCTCATCAAATAAAATACTTGTATGTGTATATATAAATAAATATAATAGATATATTATTTAAAAATGTGTTATTTACCTTCTCCAAACATTCACGACCTATAGCCCGAGGATCCACCTGTACCTCCAGGATCACCGAGTTCGCTTGACTCACGAGACACCACATCGTTTTTTCTTCTTTTATTAATTGACAACAATTGTATTATAATTTTACTTTTATTTCTTCAGCACTCGCGGTTCCGTCACTGGTCACGTACCCTGATTATTAACAATGCTCGAATATAAATAAATAAAAAAATAAAATAAAATAATTGAACATAAATAAAAAAACTAACAAATTTTCTTTGAAAAAACCGAACAAGTGATAACGATGTTGATAAGATCGGCTTAAATAAAAATAAAAACACACTCGGCACACCCGGACAATAACTTTTTCTCGGAGCTTTTAATCCTCCGGATTCGCGGCTTTTTGCAGCTACTCAAAAAATTATTATTCTTTGTCATAACAGTTAGGAATAACAGCAACTAGCAGAAGTACCACCAGGTTAAAGAGATCCGTTGAGCATGGCTGTCAGTGATGTTTCCTGGTAGTCGGTTGCTACGTGCAGGACCAACGTGATGATGCGCGTACTAAATTTATTATCCGTCAGCCTCTTGATCTCTTCAGCTTCTTCCATTTCTCAGTACGTCTTATCGAGCACTGTCAACACAAATAATACCGAAAATTATTACTATCTCACAAAAAAACAAAAGAGCAATTATATTAGCAATTAATTATCGGTAAATATATAAATATATAAATATAACGAACCTGGATTACTGTTACTGTTACTGTTGTTGTACTTCAGCGTTGTATTATTGAATGGCGCTGGTGCGGTTGGTTCCGTAGTGCGGACCGCCGACGTCTGTGAACCCAACGCGAATTGTGTACGACGGGAGACATAAATGTACGATTACGAGTAGTGGAGACCCAGTGGAGAGCAGACCGAGAGAGAAAAAGAAAGAGAGAGAGAGAGAGAGAGAGAAAGAGAGCGGTTGAGGCGCAACCGAGCTAAACCAGAGCCAACATTAGGGGAATCACGAACTCACCAGCTGATCACCACTCCCACCACCATCTTTTTCTCTTTCATTTTATTATTTTCACCCCTTTATTTCTTCCTCCATGTTTCCTACGTACGTTTCTCCGTGCCCGTGCTCCGAAGCTACGTCGACGTCGTCGTCGTCGTCCTCATCCTCACGTCTCCACTTCTCCGTGCTCCCACTCTTCACTCTCGCACTCTGACCAATCAGCTGCCGATTTTACGAATAAAAAATATATATACAGACGTATTATTATTATTACAGACACTTTTTATTGTTACGTCTTCGTCATCATTGGAAATTGCCGCGCGCATGCGCAGCGCGGAAACTTTCAAACAATAAAATTAACCAACTTGTTACGTAATTCATAAGCTAATTTATTATTACTTGACTACTTAAATACTAAAGAAAAATATATATATTCGTCCCAAAATATATTATAGAGAAGAATTGTAGAATTTTTAAATAATACTAAAGTTAGCCGACGTTTTTGACTTTTTGATTTTTTTTAATTTATTAAATTAGAACTAAAAAATATTTTTAAAAAATTGCATTTATAGTTTTTCAAGTTTTCTACAAATGAATTTTTTTTTTATTTTTTTTTGTAATAATTTTTTCAATAAAAAAAAATTCTTAAAGTTTTTAGATGTCGGTTAACTTAATTTTCATAATTTTTAGTGACACTGAAATTGAAAGACGTGTGATAATTTTTTTAACAAATAATTGTAGCTAGAAAAATTCCATTTTTAGAAGTTTTAAAAAATTCTAAATGCAATTTTTTCTAAACAATTTTTTAGTTATTTTATTTTTCAAGAAAAATAAAAGATTTATCAAGTGTCTGATAATTTTAAAAATGAATAAAACGATTTTGGTGTTTTTTTTAACATTTATTTTCGACGCTAATACTGTACAGGCTGATAGTAAGTTTAGTTACTTGTTTTGAAGTTAGATTTAATAATTGGAAGAAAAATAAAATACAAGCGGAAATAAATGTGATACATAATAATTTCACAACTAATAATAATTAATTACTCAGTATAATGTCGTAAGAGTCTCAAGATAATTTGGAGCTGACAAGAGACTCTCAAGAGATTGTACATAATAATATTTATGATAATAATCCTCGATGTTACAGAAAAAAATAATGGAATGAAGCCTAGCAACAATAATCTAATACATGATTTTAATAGCCACCACCTTTAAAACAGTTTTAATTATTATAATATTATTATTTGGTAAATGTGTGAGGTAAGTACACCTAGGCCTTGGTGTACCAAACTGACACATTTTTTAAATAATTAATATTAATATTATTATACATTGTTGATTGATAGTGCTGCAGTAATGCTCAAACTGTTACTTAAATATTAAATACATAAGCTGTGCAAACAACAGTGGTTATATCTGGATACTTGTTATTATTGTCATAACGACTCGGATAAATATTCTAAAAGTTTGAGTATCACTGTCTACATCTACGTTAGTATATAATTGTTATCATAACATATATTATTTGTTTGTTCAAATACATTTAAACGATATACTTTTTCGAAAGATACATTGAGACATTTACACTTACATAATATTGATAGATTTGTATAATTTTTTAATAGCAATCATAACTATTTTAATATGTTAATATAGATTTTATTTTATTTTCGTATATCGACTGCATTTTGGCAGCTTAGGCTTCAATGCGATAATTGCGGTGCAATTCGGGCTTGATGTCGTACACCAACTCCAGAATTTTCTGGATTACCGCATCCTTGTGAGTCGATAATTGACTGTTCATTTCTTCTATTTTTAATTTGGTGTCTGCGTCAATACGAGCTGCTACACCTTCTTTGGAGCCCATGTGCTGCAGAAAACCAACCAATTTAATAATTAATTATCTACCAGAGATATTGATAGAAAAAAAAATGTAATAAAAATAGTACCTTGGCTTCAAATTCTTTGAACTGTTTCTCACGTTCCTGCCTGTACTTTTCAATCTCATCCTGAGCTTCTTCTTTAGCCTGCTTCAACCTACGTGCTTTACCTAAAATAACAAAACAAATATTACTTGAATTAACAAATAGAAAGCTCAGTTTATAATTATAACATTTATTCCTGAATTCAAATAAAACTCAAGGTTAGTCCCAACCTGAAAATATTAGCTCCCAATTAATAAAAAAAAAAAAAAAATAAAATAATAATAAGTAGCTCACGAATGATAAAATCAATAAATAATTGTTGATGTAAATAAATAATTATTTGTGCTGACAATTAATAAGATATGCCCACACCCAAATTGCATTCGTAGACAGTGTTGATGATTTTGATGAAAAGGCACTCCCACAAGTCACACGTATCATTGAATTTACGATTAGAGTTAATTGTACAATTTAAATAGACAAAATGTTTTAAATAACTTACGTTTTCGGGCCTCGGTAACTTTATCAGCTGCTTTCTTCTCAGCAGCTAAAAGCTGCTGGATACCTTGCGTCTGGCTGGCCATTTTTCACCACTATTAATGATTGAATAAAATTTTGAGCAGTTTACGTGAAACTAATCACAAATCGATCATATGACTGCTACAATTTCTGGCGAGCTTCGTCTCACGGTGGTGGCGCTGTTTCTTATTTTAACTCACGTGGTCTCACATACACACATACATACATATATATATTGCGTTGTATACAAGTATGTGACGTCTAAGTATGTACAGTGCGTACCAAATACACGAATGTACTTCCAAGTACAATGTAATTGACATGTAACAATTCAGCCAATCAATTTTATGGTGTTTATTAAATAATGACAATTTAGTTTTATTCTCTCAATATTTCTTTATTCTTCTTGTATAAAAGTTTTCATCATTATTATTTTACTTTTAATATAATATATATTACTAATTAATTATAAGAAATAAAAAATTATTTATTTTTACACGTGTATCGTGTTTGGAGCTGTGAAATTATTACGTTTATTATTTAATAATATTTTTTCTTGACATTTCTTCTCTTCTTTGAATGCCAGTTTATTTTCTTTGCGCTCTTCTCTACGTAGCTACAAAAAAAAATAAATTAAATTAACTACCCAGCTCTCAACTTATTAATTATTGAATAAAAAAGAAAAAAAAATACCTTTCGATACAACTTCAATTGCCTATGACGTTCTTTCCTCTGATCAGAAGTTTCATTCTTCACCCTCGTACTGATCTCACTGTAATAACTTTTCTGAGTCTCGGCGATCGATCTTGCAGCAGCAGACGGATTTCTCTCGTCCTCGTTTCCCAGACTTAATAGAGCTAAATTTTTTGCTGTCAGTTTTCCAGGCTGCTCACCCAATATACCTTTGGGTATTCCCGTACGTTTATTTATTTCTATTTTCCTCTCCCTCTGTAATGATAAATATTAAATAAATATAGTTCTTGGATGATTTATCGAATACAAATTCTGATTAAAAAATGAAAATACCTTAAGTTTAGGTTCTTCCAGCAATTTAGGATGATTGTAAAGGTTACTGTGAATAGACAGGATACTTTCACAGTCCCATTTATTTCTTATACGTTCGTCTACTTCGACGTGTTCTAGTTCTTCGTCAGCGTCTGAGTATGCTTCAATTATTTTCAAACGATCTTTCATTAACTCTGAAATGCTTACCGTCTAAAAAATTAAATATTATCTATATTATTGAGAGAATAAGAATAATTTTGTGTCCAGGATAGTCATATGATAGAATCCATTTTTTTTTACTGAAATTTAGTGTCATTGCAAAGGTCTTGACTTAAATTAGTGCCTTTTCAAGATTTCATATCATTCTCACCGATAGTCAATTTATTATGATAAGTATTTAGGCTGCATTCGAAAATGCTCTATAGAGACATAATTAAAAAATGACCTTGTATCTTGTGAACTATTGACATTTTTTAAGATATAAGCTCACCCTGACAATACACTCATCGAGACCTTTCATTTGAGTACCCACACTAATTTTTCATATATTTTATATATTTCACAAATACCACATATATAAAATATATCAAAAATACCATGTGTGTACTCAAATGAAAGCTCTTGATGAGTGTAACATCGAAATGAGTTTATATCTTCAAAAATTTCAATAATTAAGAAATGACCTTGTATCTTGTGTACGATTGACATTTTTTAAGATATAAGCTCATTCCGATGTTACACTCATCAAGACCTTTCATTTGACTACCCACATCAATTTTTCATATATTTTATATATTTATATATATGTATATATGAAAAATATATCAAAATGCATATGGGTACTCAAATGAAAGCTCTTGATGAGTGTAACATCGGGATGAGCTTATATCTTTAAAAACGTCAATATTTAAGAAAGTACATTGCAATTTATCAAAAGTCATTATTTAATAAAGCAAAATTTTATTCATCTATAGTTCACAAGTCACATAGTGACTGCAAGGTTGCTAGTATTAATTAATCAACTTTTTAAAATTATTAAAATTTAATCTATCAATACTTACAGATTCTTGCTGTTGTTTTTGAAAGTCCTTAGCTACTTGTAATATATAATCTGAATTATCTTCAACATGTCCTTCAATTTCTTCACCATCCAGTGCTCCAATTTGTTCTTCATCATAAGCTGAGTACATCTATTAAAAACGGCTCAATTAATTACTCAGTACTTTTTTATTACAAAAAAAAAATGAGTAATTTTTCTTTAGTTTTACCTTTTCAAATTTTTCATCAACAAGCGTCAACTGATCATTTCTTCTCATGACACTACTGCTCATGGAATACTCAGTGAATCTTGATTTAGTTTCTTCTTCTTCAAACTGATACCGAGGACCATCTAAGCTACCAACTTCATCTCTCTCTTCTTCAGAAATATCAAAGAGTCCCGAAGAAGCATCCGAATCATACTCACCCTCATCTTCCTCATCGAATTCACCTTCAGCGTTAGCCAACTGCATGAAATCATCCTCTAGCTGATTATCAGGATCATCATAGTCAAAGTCATCGTCCATAGCAGCTACCACATCAGGATCAAAGTCCAGCCTTGGTCCCGAAACAGGCGCAGCTTTATTCAAAAGCCCAACTTTCTCCTCCACAGAAGAAGCGAATACCGACGAGGGTAAATTTATTTTGGGTGGTTCCTTATCATCTTTTTTTTTATTGCTATTGCTCGGCTCATCCACTCGTTCCCACTCGACTGACAACTTATTACCATCCTTTAAGTGTTGCAAGTAGTCATAGTCGTCATCAAAAAATATCCCGTACTTTTCCTGCTCTTCTTTTTTCTTCTGTTTAAGATTTTTTTTCGCCGGATCCTTATCGTGTTTTTCAGAATCAACTGGAACCAAAACACGCTGCGGAGCATTCTCGTCAGTAATTAGCGGATCTTGCTGGGATCGGTGGACCAAGTGGAACGTCACTGAGTTGTCTTTCTCAATAAATTTTCTTACTTTTCCCTTCGGCTGAAAAATTAAAGTCAAGTCAATAATTGGAGATACTAATATAAATATAACCTAAAAAATGTGTGTCTCACGTGGATCCAGTACTCACCATTTTTCCTAGATTTGCAGATTATATTAAACAGAATTAATACTTGCTTTAAAAAATTTATTTAGTAATTTAAATAATCACAAAAATTTATTTGACCATATGTACATCAACTGTAAAATGTATTAAATTATTTCTAGTTTTCAGTGCAATAATAAATGTCCGATAGTATATAAGGGACTGGATATGGCAGGCAGCTGTGATATGTGATAGCTGGTGGATAAAGTGTCTAGCGAAGTCTAGCGGCTGGGTTGACAACCACGCGGATGACTCGATTCAATAAAATATGGCTATTCTGGAATCATATATAGTGTGGAATTTAGCAAAGTGGTGTAGTAGTTTACGTGTAGAGTGTCGTGGAGTCGTCTTAATGTCGACAACAGATAGATACACCACAAAGAGTTGAACAAGAATACATACAAAGCCAATTGTCATTACAAGTGTTAACTGTTTATATTATTATAAAAAAGGTGGCACATTAATACAATTAATTAATCTGGGATTTTCACATTTAAATAAATCTTTTTTTTTTTTTATTGTAACTGAACAGTAATCACCTATATACGTAAGCTACAATTCAACAAACAGATTAAATGACATTTAAGGCACATATCGGCTACATAACAGCAGCAACAGCAGTTGTGTTATGTTGCTGCTGATGTAGTTACACGATATTACAACAGTTTAGTATCTTATATCATCATCATCTTCATCATCTTCATCATCATCATCATCAACTCGAAAATTATTTCTATTATTATTATTATTATTATTATTATTATTATTATTATTATTATTATTATTATTATTGATACTGGTTGTATTGGTGGCTGCGGTTGTTGTTATTGTTGAAGGATCAGCGATTGATCATTATTATCATT
Source organism: Cotesia glomerata (assembly GCF_020080835.1). Classification (NCBI taxonomy): domain Eukaryota; kingdom Metazoa; phylum Arthropoda; class Insecta; order Hymenoptera; family Braconidae; genus Cotesia; species Cotesia glomerata. The sequence continues at coordinate 9,246 of NW_025401344.1, forward strand.
ATTATTAATATTGTTATTATTACGTTACTATTATTGTTATTATTGGTGGTGGTGATTGACAGCGATAATACATATACAAGGCAATACAAGTAAAATGGCTGATGAACATAAACCGCAAGCTGATGCTACAGATACTGGCTCATCTTCAACAAAAACACTCTACGAATTAAGTGTTTGTCGTGTTGCAGACAGATTTACAAACTTGAAAAAATATCTTATTTGTTTACCCGAGAATATTCTCTTCGATGTTTACTATGAGGTAACAGAATCTCATTACTTATTATTACTTCTTTGATTTAAATATCATTAAATATTAAAAATCAAACATTTTTTTTTTTTTTTTTTTCATGTTTTGAGTTTGACGTTTTCCATTTTTCTTCACGCTTCAAGATTAATAAAGAAGCGTAGTTGTTTTTTATTGCATTATTTATTTTTAAATTAATATATTTATTTTACTATTGTTGATACTTAATAATAGTGTTAATGATAGCGATTACTCACTCACAATTTATTGTTGTTTCAGTTGTATAAAAAAAATAAATTATGTCTACTGGGAGCCGAGTTCAGCAATTTAGATACCTTTTCAAAGATGCTAAGGGTCAGAAACAAAAGGATTCAATTATTTCAAGTTTTTCAGGTATTATTATTATTAATTATTGGTATTAAATATTTGTATTATTTTATCTATTAATAATTATCTAAAAAAGAAACACAGTCAATTTTATTTGTATTATAATTAAACTGTCCTTGAAAAAAAATGTATACATGAAAAAATTATTTATAACGTCAAAGCTCTAGTAAATGACTTTAGATATCATTTATTTACTCGACAGTTTATAAAATGTCATTATAAATTATCCGGTTGGTATAGTTAATTATTATATTAATAAAATAAAATAATAATTATTGATTAAAAAAGTAAATGTTAATGTACGATACTGATTGAACCTGATAACTGAATTTTTGAGTTAATAAATTGATTTTTTTTTTTTAAATAAATAATTTTATCACACTCATAACTGAAGATAAAATACTTAAAGCCATTTCACAAATAGATAATATAAAGTTGACTGATGTTTCAATACAATAGTTTTAAAATTTATAACAAATAAATTGCTGACAAAAAATAATATTTAAAAGGCCCTGATGGATCACGGAACAAAAATTGACAACGAATTGGCAATTAGTTACAATGTATGCTGCTTAGAAATAAAGAAAAAATCAAACTGCCAAGCGAACATAATAGATCTCGGACTTAAACTCGGAAGTTTTTTGAGCGACGCTGGATGGTACGCAGAAAGTACAAAAGTTTTATTATCCTGCAGAGATTTATGTATCAGCGAGAGCGAAACATCAGAGAACTGGTGTCGTACGTTGGACTGTTGTCATAAATTACTTCGAGCCCAAGCAGCTTACTGTGCATTCAAAGATGCTGCAGAGACACACGAGCTGGCACTATATACAATTAAAAAATTACAGGACGCTGGTTATAAAGATTTCAATCACGCAGCTCTTTACGCAGAATTCAGTGTATTTTTTTTTATGAGAAGTGAGTATAATCAGGCTTACGGGTGGAGTGTCGCGGCATTGAAAGAATTAAAACCAACATTACCGCCACGTATTACAATAGACGTGTTACGTCAGGCTGCTAAATCATGCGTTGTTAAGCGGGAGTTTAAAAAAGCCGGTTTGCTAATACGTCAGGCGGTATATCTGGCACGAGAAGTATTTGACAAAAATCATCCGAAATTCTGTGATGTTCTTATAGACTACGGGTTTCATTTATTAAATTTTGATAGCATTACAAATAGTGTTCATGTTTATCAAAATGCTCTGCAAATACGAGAACAAATATTTGGACGCACTAATTTACATGTCGCTATTGCTCACGAAGACTTGGCGTACGCGCTCTACGTACGTGAGTACAGTTCTGGTAGATTTACAAAGGCGCGCGAACACGTCGAGAGAGCTATTGACATAATGGAAAAACTTTTACCGTACGAACACTTGATGTTGGCCAGCGCGAAGCGTGTCAAGGCGCTGATATTGGAAGAAATAGCGCTCGATAACGAGCAGGACAATGGTGCGACGTCGAATAAAGATTTGTTACTGGAATCCGAGTACCTGCATCTCTCAGCTTTACGTCTTGCCCAGACGGCTTTCGGGGAGCGAAATGTACAAACGGCTAAGCATTACGGAAATTTAGGTCGGCTCTATCAAAGCATGAGTCGATTTCAGGTAATTTTTAAATTAAATAATTTTTACACTTATTAAATTTACACTTATTGATTATTTGTTTGTGTTATTAGGAAGCTGAAGAGATGCATTTAAAAGCCATAAGCATAAAGGAAGAACTACTGGGCTCAAACGACTACGAAGTTGGATTAAGCATCGGACATTTGGCTTCGCTCTATAATTTTCATATGGATCGTTATCGTGACGCGGAAAAACTCTACTACCGCAGCATTGCCATTAGTATGTATTTGGATTTTTCATCATTATTTAAATTTTTCATCCAGAAATATATCAAATGTTTATTTTTTTAATTGTTTGCAGATCTTAAGTTATTCGGTAAGAGTTACAGCGGACTGGAATACGATTACCGGGGTTTATTGCACGTGTATGAAAAATTACACGAGTACGACAAACTTTTGGAGTACAGAGATACTTTAATTTGTTGGCATGACTTGAGAAAACAGTACAATCAGTCCGAACACTCGCCGATTGATTTAAACGAATGTCCTCAACCCATTGAAAATGTGATAAAAACATTTTTTTCGATGTAATTTATTTTACATAAATACGTATATATTTTTTTCGGCGTTGAGAGAAAAAAAAAACTATTAATTGTAATGACTTTATTTTATGAAGACGTTGATCTGTATTCAGATCCCTCTTCAATCACTAAAATAATATCCAATTAAAGCTATATTAGTCGGAATTTTTTGGAGTTTAGTTCATTTAGTAAATGATGTAAAAACGGATTTTTTTTTTCTATGAATCCATTGTTACATAATCATGTAAGCAATTTTTAGATCACAAATAATGATAATGCAATATTGACAAATCTATAAGCGCGAATTTTAAAACTAAAGACGTTTTATTAACAAAAGATCAGTGAATAATGATATATCAAACAGTTTTTTTTATACAATACTAGTGATATTCCAAATATTAAAAAAAAAAAAACACAATCGTTAATATATAAAACAACTAGATATACCAAAATCTGTGTATCCACATTAAGCATGTTAAAAAAAAAACAACAAATTAAAACAATATGTACAGAGATAATATCCGTTAAATATTATCAATACATCACAATAGTTTATATAAAAAGGAAACTTGATAAAGTACACGAAATCTTTTAAATAAATGTGTTGATTATTTACGTTTTCATAAATACATATTTATAGTAATATTATCATAAAACCATTTTAACGAGGGTAATAAAAGTAAATTTAACGAAAAAAAAAATTCACGAGGCTGATATAATAATAATAATAATAAATAAAGTGAAATTACATTCAAAAGCATTAATATTTTCATAAATTTACATCAAACGTTACATATTATTTATGTACAACAATAAATTATATTTTTTTTTATATTTATTTTATTTTTTTATAATTTTAATTCAAGATAAATTTGAACTCCAGAACATTTTAAATTGTAAAATATAATTCATCTGTTTGAAAACTTTAATTTTTATTCAAGAGATAAATATTTTTAAAACATGATCATTAAATTCATTAAAGAAATTGTTTTAGTAATTTAGTGTGACGAAATTGTCGCACTAAATATTTTATTGCACGCTTTACTTTGCTGTTTTAATTATTCATTATAATTATTAATTAATTAATTTCATCGGGGAATCCTAAATAAATAAAATTTAATTAATCTGGTGTATGTGGAGGTTGTTGACTAAAGTATGGCGCGGTATGTGGAACAAGTAACGTGTGGCAAACACCGCAAACTCGGGAAGGTCTTTGCTTCGGGCCGCTGTTTACAACATGAGATAAACAAGCTTGACAAAATATATGACCGCAGTGTCGACAGTGCACCTATATATCAGATAACACAAAAACCAATTAAAAAATTATAATTAAACACACTAATAAAGATTAAGTATTATCTTTTTAATTACTTTTTTCTTTCCAAGCGAAAAAACGGTATGACACGTCGGGCATTCATCAACATCTTCTTCGTGTTGCCACCTCACTTCACTACCAGATTCCCGTATCTTTTCTAATTGAACCTATTCAATAAATAAACAATCACAATAATAATTTCAACAATAACCACTAATTACTAATCAATAGTCCAATCAACAATTACCTGAAGCGACTGGGACAGTCGAACAAAATCTTTCTGTACCTCCCCACTTGTCTCTAATACTTGCTGAAGGCTGGTTACCCGTTGTCTTAATTCAACGATTGTCGTATCAGCTTCTTTCCTCGCGACTAAAGCTTCCCTCAATGAATTTTCTAATCTCTCTATTTTTTCGTCTTTTTCAGCAATCATTTGTTCCCGTAGCAAATTCAACTCGTACTGCATAGTAGCTTCTTTTTCCTGCGCAACTTCTTGAGCTACTCTTGCAATAATCAAATCTTCGTGAGCTCTCAGTAAACTCATATGTAGTTCTTCAACAGTATTTGGCATATTTATGTTCTCACTTTGCAGCTGTTGGGAATGTTTACTATGTTTACCTACAAGTACTTCATTTTCTCTCTGTAATCTGCACAAAAATATATTTTATTTTTTATATAAATAAATTTTTGATTCAACCAAGTATTAAATAGAAAAAAAAAAAAAAAAAAATACTTACTCTATTAAATGCCTCTGAACTTCTTCTCTCCCACGAGTCAATTTAGCTAGTTCTTCACCGACACCCTGATGCATTTGCCTAAACTGCATCTTTAACTCCTGTAGAGTTTGCTGAGCCTGCAGCGAAGCTGAAGTCAGCTCGGTGACTTTGATTTTGTGCTCTTCTTTTTTCTCATTCCACTTTTCCTCCATTCCTTTGCGAAACTCCACCTCTTTTATCAGTTCTTCTCGCTGTGCCTGCAGCATTCTATCAGTTTCAGCCAATTGTTTTTCCAATTCCTTAGCTGTCGTCTGAATTTTAACCAATTGAGCTTCATAATTTACACACATATCACACGTAGCTTCACCCTGGTCTCCGTCTAGTTTCTTTGGTTGCAACAGCGGCTGAGGTAACTCTTTAAATTTCTGCAATTCATCATCCGTTGATCTAAGTTTTTCTTTCAACGCTTTTATTTCTTCTTCCAGCGGTACAACCAGTGACCTCAGTACCTCAGCATCTTCTTGCGCCTAAAAAGTAGAAAAAATTCTCAAGCAAATTTTATACTAATAAATGGAGAGCTGGTTTTTTTGTCCGGTTATACTGCAAAAACTACAGAAACGATCGGAATAATAATTATACCATAAGATGCAGCGTATTTAGGAGAAAATTTTAGTGTATGATAGGTTGGTGATTACTTATCTGGAGCCTATATTTTTTTGACTTAAAAATAATGAATTTTTATTATAACTAAATTTATTCCATTCGATTGTCATTTGTTTAAAATAAATTTTTTAATTCTATTGGTTATGTTTATATACTAGGCAGATTTCTTCACTTATGAGACCTGCAATTTATTTAACTGAAACTTTCAACGCTCATTACAAATTTTTTTTTTTCAAATTATTTATTATTAATTTTTGTAAGAAAGACACGGGAATGTTAAGGTGATTGCACATTAAAAGTTACAATGAATATTAGCAAGAATAATTATATAGATAAAAGATGCATGTCAATTTGATAGAATTGAGAATCTGTGCAAGTAAAAACAATACTCTAATTGAATTTCAAGTCTAGATCTAAAAATGTAATTCTATAAAGCGCCCAGCGGAGCGGGCGAGTAATAGCTAGTATATAATAAATAATTTCCAATTACTTTAAATTAAACTAAAATATACATACATATTTTTTGACCTTCTTCATATTTTCTTCAATATTATCTGAACCCAGAGACAGCGAGTCAGCTCCCAGTTGGGAGACAACTTTTCTCGCGAGAGTTTTCGTGACATGCGATAGTGATATCTGAGGACCGTCTACTGGCAAATCTTTAGACATCTGTAATTTAAGGAACGAATTTTCTTCCTCTATTTTCGAAATGTGAGCACGAAGCTTGGCAACTTCCATTTCTAATTGTTCTCGCGTGCACGCTGACTCTTCCATCGTGTCCTGAATAACCTGCTGGAGTGACGCTATCTCTTCTTGAGCTTTATGGGACTCTACGTCAATGTCATTCTCTAATCTGATATTCGCCACGACCAGCTGGCTCTTGGATTCATCCAACTCGTGCTTTAATTTAACTAATTCATCCTGCAGTTCTAAATTCTCCTTGGATCGTTTCTTCAGTTCCTCTGCAATATTAAGTAATTAAGTATTAATAATTTAATCCAACCCAGACCATTAGTATATTTTATATTAATTATTTAAGCCCACCTTCTTTTTGCAGAAATAATTCTTTCATTTTAGCTCGCTGGACATTGAATTCTTCTCGCAGGTGAGAATTTTCTGATTGCAACCTCTCCAGTTTTGTTTGTAAGTCAACTAGGAAAAAATATTCATTTAATTATTATTTGTTATTAAATCATGGGGTAATTAGCATCAATAACACTAATAGTAGGTTAAATACAACTTGTCAGTGCTAATGAATAATGACAATAAACTGACAAACAAATTTATAAATAATTTTAATTTACCTTCTGAATTTTCCACAACCGTATTATTATCCTCTGGATTGGTCTCCATCGTTTAATAATTTGAATAATTGTAATTAAATAAATAAAATGGACACATATGATGAATCACTAGCAGTACACTACAACCTTAAACACTGAGGATGGATAAATAATGTGTTAACCCGGCTATAACCTTGTCAGGTTTATTATTCGTTGTTGTATTTGACAATATTGTTGGCGCATTATACTGGTTATATATATCAATGAAAGATTAATTATTATTATTATAATTCTGATCGATCCACATGTAATTCATATACTTATTGCACACTTTTTATTAAAATTCGATTCTTTTTTATTCACATCTAAATACGGAGAAGATAATTAAGAAGTGTCTCTTTACCGAGTGCTGGCTGAGTTTATATTGTAGAACTTTTTCACAGTAGTTTTAATTATTGCCAGTTGACGCTAGAGGCACTTTCTTTCAACAATCAAGGTGCTTATTTAAGAAAAATTCAACGGCAGTAAATAGAATTGGGAAAGAGCAAGTGAATTACAACTATATTTCTCAAGTTAAAAAATTTTGTGAAATAATGAGATTAAAATTAGCTGTCACTTGACAATTTTTTAATTTTATTTAACAATCAAATTTGTTCCGAAAAATTATTTTTAAAAAATTGATTTTTAATTTTTTTTAAATTCTACATGTCAATTTTTTTTCTCATTTTTCTTTTTGCCATAATTTGTTTGTTAAAAATATTCTTAAAATTGTCAAATATCTGCTGAATTAATTTTAATTGTGAAATGTGAAAATCAGGAGATTTTTTTTCATTAATTGAATTATAACAAAAAAAATATTTTTTTAAAATTGCACTTATAGTTTTTTAAATCTTCTGTGTGGAGAATTTTTCTTTAATGAGACAATTTCTAAAAATTGTCAGATGCTAATTTCTATTTTATTATATAAAAGCTTCAGGTGTTATTTTTCTGGAGTTATTTAATATAAAAATTTAAGAAATGACATCTGTCAGCTTGAACATCATTCCATTTAGTTCTATGTATGACACTTGAAAATTTTCGATTGGACAAATGTCTAATGAACTACACTGTTTAAATCAGTGTCAGTAGTAGACAATTTGTTCATTGAAAAAAGTTCAAATGAGCATTTTTCCTCAATTTAAAAATTGTCAATTGATTTAACTTTTTGCTACATACTTGATTGAAGAAATCTCAAATGTATATGAATTCTGTTTCAAACATTGTCAAGGAAGAAAACTTACTTGAAACTTTGATAGATGTTCGAAATCTTTTAAATACCACCACGGACAGTCATTTAAATAATAATTCAAAACTATGTATTTTATACTTTTAAAATTTAGTTTTTGTTGTATTAGACTGGACAGCCAATAAACTAAGAAATATAAAGTATGTATTTTATGTTATTACATTAACAGGCGAGACCATCTTTTTCTCGCTTTGCTCTCACAGAGTTCAGCGGAACTATCTCTGTCGCACTGCCAACAGCAGAGCAATTGCAGTTTCGATTGGTTTCACGAAACGAATGAAATTTTTGAAAAAAACGCTTTGTGGTGAAATAGTTTATTAAATTATCTATTATCTCTAAAAACGTTTTTTCAAAATTTCCATTCGTTTCGCTAAGCCAGGAAGATTTAAACGATGAAAAGGTCACCAGGACAAGCAGTGTAGTAAAGTTGTTTTATGATGATCTGCACACGGAATTACAATTCCTTTCTGCTACAACTCATGAATATGAAGCACGTAGTGAAGAAATATTTTAATGATTCACAATCAGTTGATGATAATTTAATGATTGAACTGTTAAATATTTTCAGAGTTAAGAGCTTCCCAAGTTGAAAAAATTAACTTAAATGAACTTAACTGCTATGTTAAAATAATTGATTTAAGCTCATCTAAGTTCATTTTTTCGACTCGGGTTATTTTGAAAATCGGAGATGGAGCGAAGAGTTGTCTAACAAAAAGTTACTTTGGAATAGAGTCAACCAAGCAGAAGATTCCATGGATATCCTTTACCAAGGTCTCAGCAATATCTATTGACAAATTAATATCTATCTATTAACTAATGCGATAGCTGGAATTAATTAACATTAACTGACAGTAAAAGCCCCAAAATACTTTAATAGTATAAAGTAACTTATTTTGGTGAAACAATAACTGAAAAAAATGTTGGAAAAAAAAAAAGAACTGAATTGCATCTTACTTATTATTTTAAAAAAACATCTTTGAAAAAAAGGGTTGCAAATAATTCCAACAAAACGAAAATTTTATTTTGAAAATTTAATGAAATTAAGTCTTACAATTATTTACAAAATAATTATTGTTATATATACAACGATGAATATATTTGATACACATACATTTAAATGATAATATCACGACACTGTGCTTAAAAAGTAATATACATATGGCTACAGTTTCAATGATCATATTGCGTTAAATTTGAAATCATAAACTATATCAAAAATAGTTATTTTTTTAATCAGCGATCAGCAAGTAATACCTTTAACAATCTTTTATCTATATCGTAAGTAATTACTTTATTATAAAAATTATTATCATAAGTAATAAATGAAAAAAAATTATGTAGATTCGTTGCAACCAAGACCAGCGGACCAGTTGCAAATGCCACCGACCGGATCAAAAGACAGTTTCTTCGGGCAGGTGTACTCCGTAGCGATGACCTGGCCACCAACCATCTTGGCACAGGTGATGAATTTTTTGCACGATGTGGGATGTGCGAAAGTTCCTTGGTCTAGACAACCAATAGTCCCGCGGGCTGTCACGTAAATTTTGTCCCGGAGCTCGGGACCTATTGACAGACGGACTTCCTCGTCGACGTAGTAGTCGTAGTCAATGATCGCCGGATGTCTCGGCCGCTGTGTCGTCGTCTTTACGGGTCTTTCACTCTTGGGCTTTTGTCTCCGCCTAGCTGGCGTAGTAGTTCTGGCCGTGGTGAATATTGACGGCTCAGTAGCGTCTTCGTCGACGCTATCTCTCACATCTCTCAACCTCGAAGCTATTTTTTCATTACCTGGCCGTAATCCGTAAAAATATCTTTATGTTTATGAATTTAATGTCTTGGTGATTCAACGAAAAATGATTTATGATTATGACCACTGAGTGTTATTTTAGAAAAAATTATTAAATGATGCATTAATATTATACTATTAAGTCAATAGAAGTAGAAGAAGAAGAAGTAGTAGTGGTAGTAGAAGAGTAATGATGAAGATAAATCTGCCCATTGCAGACTTTGATTGGGTAACTTGGTGAATTTGTTAGTTCAATGATGTAACCACCTTGGACTATATCGAGCTGAGGGAGAAACCAGTAGTTATTAATTACAGTCATTGTGACACCATTAGAAAGAATGCTGAAGAAACCACAAGTGAGAATTTTTTATTTTATTAGACACATATACTCTGATTCAAAAGAAATTATTTACGTAACCAATGAGCTGATGGCTAATGTTCAACATACCTAGTCGAGGTGAAGAAGTTTCTGTCGGTGGGTCTGCTACCAATACTTCAAGCTCTTGCGCACGACTACTTTGGTCGTAATCTGACTTGACTTTACTGGAATATCTTCTTTCCGAGTTTGTTCCATCTAGTTGATGATTTATTTATTAGTATTTATTTATCTCTAGTAAATGATCAATGAAGAAATTAATTACTAAATTTACCTTGAGTTTTATTTCTGGAATTTTTAAGCCGGTTTTGAACTTCTAGCCGCGTTCCAGGCTTCCTTAAAAAGTTACTTGAACTGCGCACCGGATTGGCCTATTGATAATTTTATTTGTTTAGAAACTTTAAGAGAAAGTTTAGATTTTAATAAATATGTATTTTTTTTTTAGAATTAAATGGAGAAATTCAAATTAGATAAAAAAAAGATTTATAGAAATTGAACACAAAAGCGTTAATAAGACTTAAATATTAAAATTAAGCCGGTGAAGAATAGAATGAAGCACAGTTATCATCATAATAATCGATGATCGCTTGAAGCATATTCTCACAATAATTACAATAATGATAGGCTACAGATATACAAGATTGTTATTTCCCCGTAAAAGTCCATGTCAACGGAGTTTGTTCACGTCAACACTATTTGTGTATTTATATATTTATACTATACATATTTTTGAGGCGTTAGAATGTAGTCTTGATTGCTGATGTTTGTTAGAATCCTCAGCCCGTGAGAAAAAACATCTCGAGTTATTATACATATTTATATATTATAAATTCAATATTGTTTCAGAGTAGAAGGCGTTTAGAAGGCAGACCCATAGCAGCATAAATATAAACGTCAGCGACTTTCGATAATGACTGACCTCTCCAACGGTGAGTAACTTCCCAGTCTTATTGAGCTTGTCATCAGTATTTGTCGGAGGGACCACCGACTTGCCCGTGACCACAGTGTCCTGAAATTGGCTTTCCGAGAGACTCTGGTCCTCGACCAGCAAAGACCTAGGCCGTTTTCGGATCACCCTTTTCTTCCAGTTGTTCTGCGACGCATCTGGCGCTGCTGTGATTTTACTTTCTTGAGAATCAAACTGACGATCTTGCCTAGAAGGATCAGCTATTGATTCATCCACTCGACGGCGACGAACTGTTATCTGTTTTATTGATTTCAGAGCTCTTTCAGTTTCAGAAGAAATCGTCGTGTGCTCAGTGGTCGGAGGTAGAGTTGTTACTTCGTTAATTGCTACTGTTGTACTAACTATTTCCGAGGTTGTGTTATTAACTGTTGCATCTACAGGACTAATTGTCGAAGAATTAACTTCTATTTCTGAAGTTGTTTCACTAAAATCACTAGTGGATGAAGTAGACAGAGAAAGTTCTACAGAAATGGTAGATTGAGTTGATAAGTTTGAAGAATCAGTCGTCGATTCTGGTGAATCAGTCGACTGGGTGCTTGATAGAACAGTTGATGGCTCTGAAGAGTCACTTGATGGCGTAGTTGATTGAGATGTATTGAGACTTTTGGTGATGAAGAACCCTCGTACACTCGAAGGATTTTCTTGGATTGTAGTTGGCGTTTCAGTGGTCAAAGTTGAATCTGTAAAACTAGTTGTAGTTGTAAGATTGTCCTTGTCAATATCATTATTTTCGTCTTCTTGCGGCTGATTGACCACTTGAATTCTCAGGATATTACTGTGGGAAACCAAAGAATTTAAAATACTCTGCGGGAGATGAAGGACAGCTAGTTGATCAGCAAGTTCCTGACTATTTTCGTCACTGAGTATTCTGACAGAAACTGGAATGCCCTGAAAATGATCACTATCTGTCTCATAACTATCAGAATTAACTATTTCTTCATCAACATCATCATCACCATCATAAACATGATCAACGCTTTGACTTAGTAATTCATGATTGATTAAATTCTTGAGAGTTGGAAGATCTTGAGCCGGACTGATCTGAAAACACGTTGTTTAATGGTTATATCATTTTATAACAATAGTGTTTTCAAAGCTAGCGTTTGATTGTCTCATATCTTTGTTGTAATAGTGTAAGCAGACAGAGAAGACAGAAGAGAAAGACTACAGGACTTTCGACGTTTAGAGTCGAGCTAAAGTCGCTGGCAAAGCATTAACATCTAATAGAGTTTTAATTATCCTTTGGTCATGGTCATGGTTTCTTTAAATGTTTATGAATAGCTTGTTTATGATTTTGTAAATGTACACTTATGAATACTTATCTGATGACTAAAAATTATAAATAAATCAGGTATGTTATTTATAAATATAAACTATATACTTTTAATGAAAAGTTTCATCAAAGCTGAAGTTTATTTTTATTTTTGTTTATTAGATTATTGAACACCGACTCAATGGCGATTGTCGACGACTCAACAGTCGATTCGGTTGTGAAAAACCGCGGCCGCCTTGCGAATTCTATTTCGATAGGCAGCGTTGACTTCTCAAGAGTCTTTTCAGTCGACTCATTTATGTGATTATTTATCAAATTACGAGGCTCGTCTGAGAACTGAATTTTCAGTGGTGATTGCTGTTGCTGTTGCTGTTGCTGTTGTTGGTCGAGTGCGTTAAGTGGATTGTCAATTGGAAATTTTGTCATGGACGTCTGTGAAGAGTATTTAGTCTTAATGAGAATAATCTGTCGTTCGGTCGTCCCAGATTCGACGACCGAGGTAACCAGTCTGGTGACCTGTGGTTTTGTCAACGGCGTCGTGTGTTCAAGCTCCAATGAATTATCATCATCAATTGATGACTTAGTGGTTGCTTTTGTTTGCGACTGGTGTTTTCTGAGAATAGCGTCGGCGATGTAGTCGAATTTTTTCGACGGTACTAGAGTTTCAGTGACAGATGCATCTGTAGTTGTTGAGGAGCTGGTGCGTTTTAAGTATGATCTATTTTTAGTGTTTAAGCTCTGCCAGAAATTAGCTATTAAATTAGGTTTGTCTTGTGTTGCAGATGAAGAAGGCTGTGGTGATGATGTTTTAGATGACTCGGCAATCTCGTCCTTTATCTCAGAGTTAACTCGAGTCTGACGAGGTTCCCCAGGTTTTTCAGTGGATCTCTGAGGAGACGAGTCATCGATTGCTGGTGTTGTGTCTGGTTGTTGTGAGCTGGGTGTAATGGTCTGAGGAGCAAATGTCGTGTAATGCTTCCAAAAGTTATCTGTGTCGACACTTACCGAAGAAGTCTTAACGTCTGTCACTGTGTTGAATTTGTTATCTTCGTCGTTTTCAAACGACTCAGTACTAGAGGATGTCGATGAGGGAAGGGGTCGTCTGCGAACAAACAAATTCTTCCGACGTTTCGAGGGAGCGAAGCTAGAAGTAGGCACTTCTGTTGTACTTTTAGGAAAACCAAATCGTCTAATTGGCGTAGTAGATGGTGCGGAATAATCTACAGGTCGCTTGCGAACGAATTTTCTTCTTACAAATCTAGTGTTTGCTTTTTCAGTTGTAGAAGGCGCGACTGTTGTAGTAACTACCGTCGTAATTTCCGAATAATCATCAGTTGTCATAGAACTGACGGTAGTTGTTTCCGCATCAATTTCATTGCTGATCAATGTGGTGTTTTCTTCAGAAGAAATAACAGTCGTGGTTTCCATATCTGTTGTAGTGTACTGTGTATCCATAGCGACTGTAGTAGCTTCAACCGTTGAATTCTCTTGATCATTCAAAGTAAAAGACTCTGTAGTTGTAATAACTTCGTTGTTTTCAACGTAGCTCCCAGAAGTGGTTGTCAGATTTTCTTCCTCAGAAACAGGTCCTAAGCGCCTTATTATTTTGCGCCGTCGTTTGAGAATATCTTCAGAGGAATTACCGTCCGAAACCGGTCGCTTTCTCAGCAGCACCTTTTTCTTTGTTTGTTTCTGTTCACCTTCACTTTCCTCGGCATCTACCGTTGTCTGAGTTGAATAGTCTGCGGTCGTGTACTTAGTGAAAGGGTCGGGAGAAGTTATTAATGTCGTCGATTCGGTTGCTGAGTCGAGATCCTGTTTTGAAGTTTCATTTTCAGGCGTAGTAAATTCAATGGCATTCAGAGAGTCGTTTTGATAGTCGGCAAGTTTCAAGATTTTAAGATTTGTTATTTTTTCAGAGCCTTCATTGGTGTTTGATCCCAACCTGGAGTAATTTAAAACTGGCTCTTGGACACTCTGGGGCACTATTCTAAAGATTGGACTGTCTGTGACTGGAGTAGTCGGTCGTCGTCTTCGGTTATTATTGCTCTGAGTAGTAGAATCAGGAATGGGAGTGGTAGGTCTTCCTCGTCTGCGCTGACTAGTTGGTCTGCTCTCAGCGGGCGTCGATTCAGAAACTGCTGGAGTCGTAGTCGTAGTCGTAGTGGGCCTGGTTCGTCTTCGCGCCGAAAATTCGTTAGAACTTGGCGATTCGGAGACATTTGGCGGCTGGGTAGAAAATCGAGAGCCTCCTCGCCGTATTACGAATCTCGATCTACTGCTGCTCACCGGTTTGGGCTTGACATTTTCACTCACATTATCATCAGAAACTTCGGCATCAAGATGATTTTGATTTTCGATGGTCAACTCGTTTGGTCTCGACCTTGTTCTTGTTCTCGCAAAGTTTCTCGTCGGTCTAGTACTCACCTTAACTCTAGATTGGTCTGTCGATGAAGCGACCGTCGGTGATGCTGTAGTAGTCGTCGGCCGTCCGCGTCTTGGGAAGCCGAAGGGTCGTGGTTGTGACACAGCCGTTGTGCGGGATGGTTGAGTGGCTCTGGTTGTCGGCTGAGTTGTGATTGGAATTTCAGTGACCAAATTTTCCACCTCTTCAACTGTTGATTCTGCAAGAGGCAAATGAGTGGTGCTGATTGTTGCTTTTGATCCTGATATTACTTCTGTAGCTGTTGATGGTTGTTTGCTTGTCTCAGCAACTGGTGTCGATGAAAACTCAATTGTAGAGACAGGTAACGTGGAAAAAGCTAATGTTTCTGAAATTAGTTCTATTCCTTCTTGATTAATTGCCGGAGTTGTCGGGTTTACAATCTCCGTTGTAGTTTTTTCACTGGGTTTAATGCTCTCGGTGAAAGCTGTTGATTCATCTGTTCTTAAAGTGGTACTTCTGAATCGTTGAGTGTTAGTATACCTATAAATATGGTCAATTTGATTACTTGAGATACTTCAAATGAAAAAAAAAAAAAATTTTATTATCATTTTTTTTACCTATTTTTTGGGACCACTGTCTCTTTTTCTGTTTCGTCATTTGATGATGAAATAACTGGTCTCTGGCGAGAGAAGCTTTCATTTTCAGTTCTAAAACATATTAAATATTTCATTTAATTTTTATCCACTAAACAAAGTAAAAAATAATAATAATAATAATAATTAATTGCTAATTTTTTATACTTGTCTGAATTTTCTTGTGAAAATTTCGCTTCTTTTTCCGCAGCCTCGTCTCTAACATCTACATCATTTTCATACCTATATAAAAAAAAGTCACAGAATAGAATTACCGTTTTTCATCCAATTATTTTTTTG
>NW_025401345.1:2500-3785 GCF_020080835.1 Cotesia glomerata
TTTATAATAAAAAATTTCTTACTGATTTATTTATAGTTAATAAATATTGTATTTATTTACAAGTGGGGTTCACCCATACTGGGCCATGTTAATTTTTTTTTTTTTTTTTGATCAAATTGATCATTTTTTTCTAATTGTTCGTTTTTTTATGTATTTTTCAAAATAAAAAAATATATATATCAAAAACATCAAAAAAGATAAAATAGAAATTTTATCCAAAAAAATGAAATCTTTATTTTTTTTCTCTCACGACATTTTTTATCATAAATACGTCATAAAAATAAGCAGAATAAAAAAATTAAATAATGTTAATGCTTCACCTAGAGATGGCCGAAAATAGGGTGGACCCCACTTGTAAATAATTACCCTAAATATATTTGGGTTTTAAAAAAGTATGAATTTAAAAAAGATGTATTTTTTTTTAATTTTTATTTTTATATGACGTTTAGTATTTTATTGACAGATGATTATTTATGAGACGGTGAAATTAACGAGTATACTAACAAGAGACTAACCCCAAAATGGCGAAATAGCGGGAACGGTTCCTTCTGTAGTACTTTCAACTCCCACGTGGAGTATTTGTTACTGCAGTGTGCAGTAGAATTTACCGCAAGATTGGAGTAAATTTAACTTATTGACTTAGTAGAATTTTGACGCATATTGAGTAACTGTTATCATTTATATGATATTTGTAACTACAGAAACATTTACTGCAATCTTTTAGTAAATGATACTGCACATTATTTTCCGTGTAACTGTTAGAGCGATTTTGTAGTCAATTTTGTAGTCAATTTTGCACTTAAAAATATTTTTTATTATTATTATAAATAAATTAGAAAGTTATTGTAATTTTATCAAATTTATTTAATGTTATTACAGTCGGTAACGTTTTTATATACACTACAGTTAAAGCCTAATCGATGCCAAGACTTATACACTCACGCCATCTCTAGTGTCAAATAAGCATCAACTGTGGTGTATTTTGATTGCACTTGGAAAAGTTGCTTTTGAAATAGAGCAACATCCGCGCTTTTTCAACGATAAATATTATTAATTCTTTCTCTCTCACTATAGTTTCGATCCTAAAAACGATATCTATGAGGTAAAATTACTTCGTAAGATATAATACCAAATCAGCGCCATCTCGAAGGATTAAAATCAATTCAACTTAGAATTATTTTGAAAAATTAATTTAATCTTAAAACTATTTTATTGGGAATAATAAAAAGATTAAATTCATGTTTTAATAAATTTATTGATTATTAATAAACCAATCTTTTAAATT
>NW_025401346.1:0-3785 GCF_020080835.1 Cotesia glomerata
TATTAAAAATATGAAATATTATGAAATTATTTCATGGCATGCCTTTTTATAAAGAAATATGTATGGGCTACCGACAATTGTTCAGATGTAATTTGGAGTTTTGCCGGTAGCTTTGCGGAGGAGTGATGTAAGAGAGGATTATTTACGCCTGCCTAGATCTAATTGTCGGATATTTGAGAACTTTTTTCTTATCCGCGGGATACGCATTTGGAATGCGCTACCCCCAGAAGTAACTAAAGCTGAAAATTATGAACTGTTCCGTAGTGCGTGCTATAATTATTATTTGCAAAAGTATTAATTTATGATATTGAGCTTTGATTGTCATTATTGTATGCTGCTGTGCCTTGAGTGATATTGAATGATATTAGTTTTGCTTAACTGTGCTATTACCAGGTTTTCTGGCAACTTGTCTGATATCTACCACGATTATAATTTATAATTTATAATTCACGTTATCATTTCATTATAATATGTTTATATTTTATTATTTTCAATTTATGTAATTACATGCTCTGTATTTTACACTGATTATAATGTATAATTATGATGGTCCTGAGGGAGCTAAGGCTCTAGGGTCAATAAAGTTTATTATCTACTATCTATCTATATATATATTAGACTGATTAAAAAAAATCGACTATTTTTTTTTCTTAAATATATCGAAAACATTGGTGGAAATTATTCGAAAAAATCCTGTGAAAGTTACAGCCCTTAATATTAATATTAAGATGTCCACGCCAGTGAAATTTCAATTTCCCATTATGATTAACATGGGAAAGCTTGTTTTTTGAGTTTAGGGTACATAACTCTTTAATGGTTTATCAAAAAAACTTTAGACTAAATCATTTTCTTGTGTGGGGTGGACGCTCTACAAAAAGCTATTTTAGAATTTTTCGATAAATCGACGCGTTTTGAAGTTATTCAACTTTTAAAATATAATTTATAATGTTTTAATTTTTTGACAGAAACTATCAAGTTTATCAAAAATTTTGTCCATCCCCACAAATTTTTTGTATTCTATATTTCTTTTGGTTTAACAGATCCTTTTATTTAACTGTCAAATTTCTAATACTGTCGTATCTTTAATTTTTCAATAAATTCAAATTAATTTTATTTTCAATTAAAAGTATATTTTCATCTATATTATTTAATTGATTTTATAAGTTCGCAATATTATATATTTCTAAATTCATGCAATTGGTACATTACTTTAATAAAAATGTACTGATTTAATTTTTTATTTATCGAAGCTAGTTTCACAGTTAAAATCATCGAAGCGCAAAACAGAAGACATCGGTTGTACTATTTGTTCTTAATTAACCACACTACTATTCATACCATCAAAAAGCTTCAAGGACGCTCCCTCTCTTAGTATCTGACCACCTCGCACTACAACGCTCATTATTCCGCGACTCGACGCTTTAACCGCTTGACTTTTTGATTTGGGTAATACTAACCCATTGTTCAATTGATAACTTTGTGAGTGACGCGGTGTTCTAACCTCAAAATTCGGACTTTGATTGTTGCTATAGTTTTATCATTGTTTTCATGAATATTTTGGCTTGTATTTTAAATTCATTTTTTTGCAATTAATTAATTCATATCCTAGAATTCCTTTTTTATAGGTTATTTGTCCAATTATTTGATGAACGATATTTATTCTTCTTTGAATTATTTCGTAACTGAGTCCTTTTTTAAATGGACAAAATCGATTATAAAAAATGGATAAAGAAATTTATTTAATTGGTTTCCCAATAACTGGTATTGTTGGACGTAAACTTCAACTTTTAAGGACGTTTTATCTTTATTTTTCTATAATCATAAAAGTACAAAAGTGTGGTGTTCAACAAAGTGCTTTATTTACTGTGACCGAGGTTCAAGAACAATGGAATAAGGCTCAAATTCCTACTTGTGAGACTTTAAATGCCATCAATAAGTTATTGAGAATGTTCAAAAGTGGCAAAGTTTGCAGCGTAGTTATAGACGGAGACAATCATTAACGCAAATCAGAAATTAAACGTGTTTTAAGAATAAGTTGAATGTGTTATCTGATACTGCTCACACGAAAGCAACTAAAACCTTAAGTAAAAGAGGGAAATGAATTTTAAGAACAGAGATCATCAGGTCGGCGTGGATTTATTGGATGTAATTCTTCCACAAAACCCTCTAACATAAGGGAAGAACTGATGAAAGTAGATGAAGAAAGTATGTATTAATTCAAGTTTTTCACAAGTATTTCATGTTAGTTGCTGATTGATTAATTTAGTTGACTTTAAAATGATAGAAAAAGAATTGTAAAATATGGATCATTTTTACTTTTCGCATTAAGTGAGACTTAAAGCAAGCACACAAAATCTTTTATATTATTTTTTACTTCATTAATTTTTTGCAAAAGTCCTGATTTTCAGTAAAGAAGTTTGGTTAAAGAGATTTTTTGGATGCTGCGGTCAAAAACGGCGAGTATAAAAATCACGGGAGAAAAAGCTTTTGCGATTTTATGTTTTGTGCACTTCATGAGCTTTCAAGAATATAGGTAAACGGTTTATCGCGAACATTCTTTTTAAAAGTACGGTCAGTTTTAATAATTTTACAAGATTCGGTTGAACTGGTTGACACAGTACCATCACTCCAAGCCAAGATAGTAACACTGGGCCTTCAAGCCAAGGTACACTAACAACATCACAATCAACGATAAGTCATGTTTCAAATTTCGAAGATGAATTATCTCTGCCAAAAGTGACTTCAAAAATGTTCTATAATGACACCCTGAACTTGTTGCTGCATTAGATCACGGAAATGTGGCAGAAATGCTACTTACTATCATTAAAGCTGCAACTTTAAAAGATTGTTGGATATGATCTTTTAATGATGTTAATTTAGCTACAGTACTTTCAGGCTAGACGGGCATCGTCTATCTCTAAAAGAGAAGGTATAGCTAGAGAACTAAGGCGAACAATTGAAATTGAATGATAATTACGTTGTTCATTGGGACGGGAAACTTTTAAGTGATATAGTTGGGTCTGATACCGTTGATAGGCTGCCTATTGTTTTATCATCATCTGGTGAAGAACAATTATTAGGAGTTCCAAAAATAAATTCTGGGACTGGAATAGAACAAGCTTTTAAGTGATATAGTTGGGTCTGATACCGTTGATAGGCTGCCTATTGTTTTATCATCATCTGGTGAAGAACAATTATTAGGAGTTCCAAAAATAAATTCTGGGACTGGAATAGAACAAGCAACAGCTGTACATTCGATTCTAGATCAGTGGGGTGTTAGTCGATATGTTAAAGCAGTGTGCTTTGATACTGCAGTTACTAACACAGGTTGAAATAAATTTGTAAGATTTACACAATTTCGCTTAAAATACTTTAAGATCATTAACATAAAACTGAAAATTTTTTTTGTTTCTTAAGTTTTTGTGAGCAACAACAAGTTTAAAATATAATTTGCAGTATTCCAATATCTCACTTGAATTTTATTTTTTAGGTATTTATCACGGCGCAGGTATTGAATTAGAGAAATCTTTAGGTCGGGAACTTATTTGGTTACCATGTCGTCACCACATGTTTTAAATTATTTTAAAAAGCGTTTTTGAAGTATATTGGCCTAAACAAACAGGCCCGAACGTGCCAATCTTCAATCGATTCAAAGGTTTTTGGAACAAAATTGATAAATCAAAATTCAAAGCGGGTATAGAAGATACCGCTGTTGATCAACTTTTGTCGAGACATCACTGATGAAATTTTAGGATTCATTGGAGAATATTTGCAGGTAAGATCTG
>NW_025401347.1:0-3784 GCF_020080835.1 Cotesia glomerata
ATATATATATATATATATAGGTAGTTGATAGTTGAAATAGTAAAAAAATAATTTGATTTGATATTTGATGTGATTTTATTTTTATGAAGCGCTAATTATATTTTCCGAAATTTGACACTTCATACAGACCTTAATTTGCTATTCATTAAATATAAAGTGAAAAACGCATTTGCCCTAACTAAGAATCGAACGCGAACCACGCACTTGCCAGACCGATACATAACCCCTACGCCGTACGACCGATCGGTGGTTCAATATCTCATCATTATTATAAGCTAATCCTACGGGGTAATGGAGCATTACGACTTATTTTTACATCATTTGTGTTATTTGATGCTGTTTATTGATGGAAAATAACTAACTTTTACATTATTTATAATCATTAAATATTATAAAAATTAGAGTCTAACATATACTCGTTAAAATATATCGATTCCGAAATGATCATTCGAAAGTAATATTAAAATTTATAAAAAATAAACGATGCCTCAAATTTCTTATTAGTAATAAGTTATTACAAATAATCAACTATAGACTTAAAATTAGTAAAAATAAATATGAAGGATATGTTGTTTTCTGATACATCGGTCTACATCAACAATTAGACGCTATTATGGCTCAAATTTATAATCGTATTGAACTTCGGCTTTATAATTAAAAATTTTTTTTAATATTTTTCAAAAAGCATAAGAAAATGACTCAAAAAATTCCAACTTAGAGTATTAAAAACTAATTTTTCCCATTAGGTTTATATAAAACATATCTCAAAAGTTATGCTGTATGGTGATAGAGAAATATATTCAATAATTATGATTTAACAAGAGCGAGACCATCTTTTCTCTCGTTTTGCTCTCACGGAGTTCAGCGGAACTATCTCTGTCGCACTCCCAACAGCACAGCAATTGCAGGTTTCGATTGGTATCACGAAACAGAATGAAACTTTTGAAAAAAGCAGCTTTGTGGTGAAATGGTTTATTAAATTATCTATTATCTCTTAAAACGTTTTTCCAAAAGAATTTCCATTTCGTTTCGCTATGCTGATTGAAACTGCAATCACTAATCTCGGCTGTTAAATTAAAAGTTAAAATTAAACACTGAAGATTTCGAGAGAGGAATTACATTCTCACCTAAAGAAAAAAATAAGTATCTCAAATAATTGATTGTCTACTGAATATATTGTTTACGAACATTAAAGTTGACCATAAATAATCAATGGAAACTTTTATTTTTTTATTTTTTATTTTTTTAATTTTTTGAATTATAGAGAACTATTTAATCAGGCATAAAATTGAAAAAAAAACGGCCCTTCTTATACTATACAAAATTGCTATAACAAAAAGAATATGGTAGAAATGAAATTACAAGCAATGTTTGCAAAAATATAA
This sequence comes from Cotesia glomerata, assembly GCF_020080835.1. Classification (NCBI taxonomy): domain Eukaryota; kingdom Metazoa; phylum Arthropoda; class Insecta; order Hymenoptera; family Braconidae; genus Cotesia; species Cotesia glomerata. The sequence goes on from NW_025401347.1 coordinate 1,386, forward strand.
AACGCGTTTTCATAGTAATTTAGCAAAAAAGTTTTGTAAAAAGTACCACACACATTATAAATAATAATAATTGTGCTTGGGTGAAATTAAAAATTCACGATTTAATTTCACCAAAGTGCTTAACATTGAATATTACAAAAGAGAAGTTATGTGAATTTTTTAAGACTCCATTGTAATTTCAGATTTACAACTTTGTTTTGTGATTTTACAAAAATTTCTAGTAAAACCAAACTACAAACAATGTTTGTAAATCTCAAAAAGATTTGTATTGAGAAATTCTGACAAACAGTTTCGTAAAATTACAATACAATTAGGATTTTTACATGAAAATCGTAAGAATTACAATACTCCCTACTAAGTTTCCTGACATCTTTTAAAAAAATTACCAAATTATTTCATAACTTCGCTTAGTAGTAAATATCGATTTGGTAATTTTTACCCAACATTTGTTTTGTAAAATAATTAATTTTACAAAATATTTTTTAACTTTTCTAGTGTAACAACGGTTACCAATGGCAACGATTTGAATATTAATGAAGTAAAATTTGCCAAAATATTGAATTAATTAAATTGTCGACGAGTAAAGCATTACGACAGAAGCGCGCAAAAGCGCGTTCGATTTTCTAATAATAGAAAAAGGAAATACTACAAAATCAATTACTATTGAAAATTTACATTACAATTTTTTAAAGAATCGGAATTCGAAATTGATAGTCATACTGAAATTTTTTTATTATTGTCATAAAATAATAACTTAACTGTAATTCTAATTTCTTTGCCAAAAATAATTGAAAAGTCTACAAGCACTTAATTTTTTTTTACTAAAAAATTTAACTCTAACAATATGTCAAAACGCAGGAGAAATTAAAATATCAAAAATGTCATTAGTATTGTGTCTATATTATTATAGAAATGATAGAAACTAAGTACTTGACAGAAATATGTTTAACCTTAACAGAAACAGCTTTTGCTGTGATAAGAGCCACGCTAAATCAACGTTCATATGATGAACAAATTGAAATTTAAAATGCTTTCACTTTTCAAAGAAATAGAAAAAGAAAAAAATTCAGTATTGTTTGTGATTTTTCCATTCAATCATCAAAAAGTTTCATTAAAAATTAGACAGAAAAAAATTAGAAAAACGGTTGAGCAGCTTAAAGGTTGCATCTCCTGTAACTTTCCCGGCCAATTTTCATATTCAAGCGCTCAAAACTACACTTACCACGTTTGTGAGCTCTGCGAGCTCAAAAAATCAGCAGGTGAAAGCTGTTTTATCCCTTTTCTGCGGTCGACGCTTGAATCCCTACTCTCGATTGAAACGTAAGATCTTACTCCTAAAATCAGAGAGCACAGTCTATTTTTTAGAGGGGCCGGAAAAACGGTAGAAGGGGACAGCTTGTCTACACTACCACAACTAAACTTTTCTCTCATACAGTCTTACACCGGACTTTGATTGGCTCTATCCCCACTTGACTTACATCTAGACTCATCAATACTCTGAGCCGAGAAAGAGTTAATAAAAAAACGCTTATTCCTTAAATTTTTAAAACGGCAGCAACTTTTGAATGAATAAACCGATTTACACACGGTTGGTTGCATTTGACGCAGTTTTTCAGGCCTCATAATCAATCTTTAAGTTTCAATCGATCAAAGTAGAAATTTCGATGATGAAAAATTCCGAAAAACATTTTTGGTTTTCATTCGACAACGATAACTCCCGAACGAATCAACCGATTTCGAGCAGGCTGAGTGGCGATCGACGTAGTTTCTCGATGTTAAGGAAGCTGATTAGTTTTCGGAGTTGATCAGGTAGAGCCATTTTAAAAGTAATTCTAAGAAAACAACATTTAAAAAACTAGGACGACGGTTGACTCTAAAGCAATTTCCCGCTCATTTTGTACTTGAGCGGCGGCACAAAATCACTCATTACGTTTTTTGAAGGCTCTTCGAGGCTTAAAAATATGCCGTTTTAATGATAGTTTTGGGCTCTTCGAGCTCAAAACTCTAACCCAGTTTAATAAAACACAAGTTTTTGAATTTTCGAGCTGCAATAACTTTCGGATAAATGAACCGATTTTCACGCAGTTGGCAGGGAATTCGACGCAGTTTCTGGTCCTCATGAGAGAATCTTTGAATATAAATTGATTGAACTAGGAATTTCGAGGTGATTTCGAAGAAACACTTTTCGGTTTTCTTTAGACAACGTTAACTTACGAACGAATAAACCGATTTTTGACCGTTTGATGGCAATCGACGTGATTTTTTATGTTAAGAGCTGATTAGTTTTAAAATCCGATTGATATAGCCGTTGAAAAGTTATTCCAAAAACCACATTTGAAAAAATTTTTTTTTGTAGTTTTGTATGAGATTTCTGAGAATCAACTGGTCCGAATCGGTCC
>NW_025401348.1:0-3782 GCF_020080835.1 Cotesia glomerata
AATGAAAATTTTAAATTTTCTAGCTGTAATCTCTAAAAGCTCAAAATTTGATAAGTATCTGCTGTATGCGAGGTAGAAATGATCTAAGAGTGGATTTTATGACAATCTACACGGAAAAAAAAATCTATGAAAATTACAATAGTAACATCATAATCCAGGACTAGACTTTCAGTATCTCGATTTTTAAGATGCTGCCGTCTACAGAAACAAAAATTTGAATTATTGAAAAATTACGATGTTATTTTAGTAAATTTTTTCCGGTAAGGAAGCAGAGTGAATAAGGGACGCATACTATATGTTTTAATAAAAAGAGAGACAAAGATCCAGTAGTTTGCGACGCCACCACCAAAAGATGACCAACTACTGGTATCGAGGGTCTTATTCTGTGACTGAACATAAAATTTTCGATATTCCCACTCCGGTAATGGCGTTAGGGGATAAACCTTGGACTAGTCGCGGAAAGGACACCGAGGTTCGATTCACTGTGTAGCCAATACAGAGTTATTTTTTCGGTGACCTATAAACTTCTTTTAATTTAATTGATAAAGAAATTTACGATGTTGCATCGTATAAATTACGATGTTTGAGGTCTGGTCCGGCACTTTGCAATGTGTCCTATACTAAAAATTACGATGTTTTTCAATCGTAATTTTTCGTACAAACTTCTTTCCGTGTACTCCCAATATGGATTGCGGGCGGTGGACGTTTAACAATGAAAATTAAATTTTCGACTTTAGCTCCTACAGAATCTCCCTAATTTTTGTTATGAATTTTGTGTAAAGTGATGTGAAAATAATTTATGAACGAATTTTTACGATATCCCACTCCCACAGAGGAGTGCGGGGTGGAGTGCTTAACAATGAAAATTTTAAATTTCCGAGCTGTAGCTCCCTATAGGCTCCCAAATTTGGTAAGAATCTGTTTTAAGGGATGTAGAAATGATTCAAGAGCGGATTTAATGACAGCCTACTCCCAATATGGATTGCGGGGGGTGGGCGTTAACAATGAAAATTTTAAATTTCCGAGCTACAGCTCCGACGAGACTCATAATTTTGTTTATTGAATTTTCTGTAAGTAATGTAAAGAAGAAGAAAATAATTTATGAACGAATTTTACGATATCCCTCCCCACAGGGGGTGCGGGTTGGAGTTTTAACTCAATTAAAATTTTAGAATTTTCGAGCTGTAGCTCCTATAAGCTCAAATTTGAAAGAATCTGCTATATGCGATAAACTGAAACTAAGGAAACTGACCCAAAGTCGAAAGTATTACTAGCGTTATAGATTGAAATATAAGTTTAACTATCAAGTTGGAATACTAAAAATAAAATAATAAATTATAAAATTAGTGCAAAGAAAGTAGATTTAAGCTGAAAGATGGTATCCAAGAGTTTGTTAGACAAAGCTATGGTACACCCACGAGGTGCCAATAAATCTGCTATATATATATATATGCTATATATATATATATATATATATATATATATATATATATATATGAGATTTCCACCTATATTGACTCTTCGAGATATCTCTCTGGAACCATAAGGCGTAGAGATTTGAAATTTTGTAAGGAATATTCCTTTCGCCGAGTAGAGGTCAGCTTTGTGAATGGTTTTACGAAATTCCACCCACAAGGGGGTTGCGGGGGGCGTTGACAATGGAAAATTCCCATTTTTAAACTATAGCTCCCTATCTACTCCAAATTTAATAGGGAATCTCTTATATGTAATGTAAAGAAATTATCTATGAGCAGCGGATTTTATGATAACTCATCCCCAATAAAGATTGCAGGTGAGGGGTTAACAATGAAAATAAAAAATTTCTAAACTGTATCTCCTATAGATTTCAAATTTGGTAGGAATCATTTATATGAATCCAGAAATGATCTAATAATTGGATTTTATAACCTCCTCCAAATATGGATTGCGGAGGTGGGTGCTAACAATGAAAATTTTAAATTTCTAAGCTAAAACTCCCATAGGCTCTAAATTTGAGGTGAGAATCTCTTATATTTGAGGTGAAAATGATCTAAGAGCGTATTTAATGATAACCTACTCCAAATATGGATTTCAGGGGGTGGGTGTTAACAATTACAATTTTAAATTTCCGAGCTATAGCTCCTACAGACTCCAAATTCGGTGAGAGTCTTCTACATATAATATAGAAAGTATTTAAGAACGGACTTTACAACGAGATCACCTCCAATAAGGATCGCGGGGGTGGGTGTTAACAATAAAAATCTTAATTTCCAAAATATGGCTTCTAAAAACTCTAAATTTAGTGAAAATCTTTTTATTTCTCATGTAGAGGATCTTCTCACAATGAACTTCAATAAAGACTATTTCCGATCGGATTTGCGGGGATGGTGCTAAAATCTAAAATTTTAATTTCCAAACTGTAACTTCTACAGACTCTAAATTTGATGAGAATCTTCGTGTGAAGATGAACACATTTCCCATCATGCATTGCAGGATTGGAATACTTTCTTATATATTATCTTAACAGCTAGGCCCGACCGACGTGCCATCTCCGAGCGCGGGCCCAAACTTATCTCGAGCTTCAATTACCCGCAAGCTTAGTCGGTTTACCGACCGTAATTGGTTATTCATGCAAGCCCGCCAAATGGTTGAATTTTGGAATTATTTGAATTATTATTTTTGCGAATCATCGTCGAGGTAAAAGCTACATGGTGTTTAATTTTGCTATTGCAAATTGGTGGGGGAGGCCCGAGCCACTGACGGACCGAATTTAAATTTTGTTATTTATTTGTTTTAACTATTAATTAATTTTGGAAAAATTAATTGTTTGTTCCATTGACCATTATTGGTATAAATTAATTTGAGAATTTGCAGAGACATCTTTTATTCTTGAAGTGGACTTTAAGCTTTTATTCAATTATTAATTAGTTTGAGACAAATTCATTGTTTATTTCATCGTATAAGTAATTATTATTTAATTTGAGATAGAATTAAGTATTTAGAGTATTGTATTATGAAGTAAAGTAGCAGAGCATTTTCGATCCACCGACGGACTGAATTGAGTTTATCATTTTGTGTTATTATTAATTAATTTGAGAAAAAATTAATTGTTTTATTTCATCGTATGAGTAATTATAAGTTAATTCCGGAGTTTTTACGAACTGGTGACGGACCGAATTTGATTCTTTATTCAATTATTAAGTAATTTGAGAGCAAAGCTAATTGTTTATTATCTTGTATTATTAATTATAAGTTAAATTGAGAATTTTGCGCGCCATTGACGAACCGAAGTTAATTTTTGGTTATGATTGAGTAATTTGAAAGATCGATTAATTGCTTACGTCATCGTAGTAGTAATTATAAGTCATTTAAAGTATTATCTGCGAGCCACCGACATTAATCAATATTATTGTTGTTTCTTTTAGTTGTGTGTTTGTTCCATTCGGCGAAATAATTAACTGTTATTATAGTAATTTTTGAAAAATTATTAATAATTCTTGGCGACTGTTAAAAATAAATTGTTGACTTTGGACATTCGGCGATTACTGTTTTTGTTTTCTTTTCCCGAGATTACTTAGATTTAAGCATTTTACGTTTCGCCGTTCATTCGAATTTTTTAAATCTCTTCGTCATCGACCCGTCGCCCGACGACAACCAAACAACGACTTCGAATTGTGGCCAGTAGACATTGGCTGGCGCCCAACTACCTTCGAAACTTAGGTAAGCCATTTTAGGTGGTGCTCTCCGGCCCTGTCGACGCCGGTGCCCGGTGAAAAGACCATTATAACTTATATATATATATA
>NW_025401349.1:0-3780 GCF_020080835.1 Cotesia glomerata
ACACGAAGCGTCTTGAACTTACGTTAGAGAGATCAATCAATAAAGATAGCTGCGAAAAACTAATGCAGAATTTTCGAGCGCCAAATTGATTTTCGGATTTTTAAAATGTTTTTACAATATTATTTAAGCCGTAAGATCTTATCTAGGTTTATTCTACGATATAAATTGACGAATGTGTGGCTAAGTCTTTGATGGTGTTAATTCACTGAATCGTATGATGCAAGCCACTTACAGGTTTAATTAATAATGTAGCATATTTCACGAGGTGATAAGATTGAATCTATATTTTTAAGATTAAAATACAATTATTTATTTATCATAATACAAAACGAAATACAACATAGAAATTTAATTTCATTCGATCAAAACTTATGTGAAGCTAGAATATTTAGATTGAAAGATTTACTAACTCATTGCATACATTTGTGTCGATAGAAGACATAGAATATCTATAGTACGTTAAAAACTTATTTTCTCTGTCTTATAAGGAATACATATGTAATAGGTAATAGCAAGAATTATCCGCTACGTAATCGCTTACGGAAGGTGCTGCTATTTCAGCAATAGCTTCGCTTCAATAAGTATTAGAGGTTCTACGGCAGTAAATAGCCATTGACCTCAAATCCCATTGCGCCTCGGTGTCTGTTTCGGTACAAATGTACCGAATAGAAAATGAGAGTATGAGTTTTTATGATAACGAAAGATTTCTAATGATATTGCATGAGTTGAGTACTTCCGTCAACCTCAAAAATGATTTTCTTTTTTCATTTCCGGTTTCGAAAAATAATAATTTTCAAAAGTAGAAAGTTATTGATATCAGTTCGATTTTGAGAATGCAATTTCCATTAAATTTTTACTTCAAGTCAAATGAAAATGGTTATCGCTGACGAAGAAATTATTGAAAATGTTTGGAAAATGCAAAAGTGCTCGCCTAATAACGCTCAATTAATTTTTAAGAAAAAAAAATGATAACAAATTCGAATATTTCGCGCCATTTTCCTCTCAGGATAGATGAAAAAAATAAGACGCAATCACACCAATGAATAGATGACTAAGTGTCAATGAGTTGCTTAAGGCTAATTTCTATTTACATACATATAGTTATACCGAAGCTAGTCAATTTTTTTAGTTTTTCATCAAGCATTTAATAACTAGACGACCCTGAATTAGGCAGCCATTTGCAAAAGAAAAATGCATGTTGTAATTATAGAGGTAATAAGAGAAAATAATCTCGGGCAGGCTCAGAAATTTTTTTTCAGTTATTTTTTACACTAAAAGAAATAAATTCTTTCAAGAATATCAAACTCGTTAAAATGAGTGTTTTTTTCTACATATGCGTGTGTTTATATAATTTTATAAGTGCATTATGAATAAAATGGCGACATCCACAGATTCGGTAGAATCTGGCGCCAAGTTCCGTTCAAATCCGTTGTAAACGGAGCGCCAGACTACCGACTATGTTTACTGTAAGCAGAACGGTTTTTTGAGGTTGCGAAATTTTATTTAATTCTACGGTACTTTTTTTACCCAATTCGTTTATCATAACAGTGATTCATAATTTATTTGACCGTATTAATTAATTATATTCACTTATAACAATTTATTTACTTGAAATTATTAAATTTTATCATCACATAATATAGCTCGCTCAGAAATTTCGATCCAGACTTTTTTTTGATGGAGAAAGGTCAGCGCCACAGACTAGATAAAATAAAAATGTGTAGTAATCCTCCTATAGATACGCAACTACAGTTAAAAAAAGTAATTCACAGCTTACATTTACGGCCGTCAGGGTGCACTGGAATTATATCTACATAAGCTGTAGCTTCAAGGGGATAGTTTGCAGTAAAAATGCTGCCAACGCGAGATTTAAGTTGGTACCAATTGTAAATTTTCATTATAATTACAAAAAATACTAAAATCCGAACAAAAACAGTTTCACTGTAAAAAAAATCGCGCCAAGTCCACGTTCATAAGACTGTTAGGAAAAAAAAAATTTTTTTTTCTTTACAAAAAGATACAAAATTAAAAATTAAAAATCTAAGTAACCGATATGATTGTTTATGATTTTCGGAAATTAAAAAATCTTATTGTAAATTTAAAAATTAAAAAAAAAATTTTAGAACGTACTTGGTGTGCGTCATTGTGCATTTCAATTTTTTTAAAGTCCTAATAAATAGATTTTACGAATTTCATTAAAAGTAAAATATTTTGCAACCACGCACACTAAATACGTTCTAAAATTTTTATTTAATTTTTCAATTTACAATAAGATTTTTTTTAATTTCCGAAAATCATAAACAATCATATCGGTTACTTAGATTTTTTAATTTTTTAATTTTGTATCTTTTTGTAAAGAAAAAAAAATTTTTTTTTTCCTAATAGTCTTATGAACGTGGACTTGGCGCGATTTTTTTACAGTGAAACTGTTTTTGTTCGGATTTTAACTTCTGAAAATTGCTTGGTTTTGGTAAGGCGAGAGTAGAGCACTACCTTACGCACTTCGCGCTATGAGACGTGCTATAAAGATTGTAGCCTATTATGTCCCAGGCACTTAGATTTTTTAGTTATGAACTTTTTGACTTGACGACTACTGATGGCCCACGTTATCTTGAGCTGATAAGATTTTGTAAGTTTAATAAATCTTGCTGATAATTCCACTGAGAAAAAAAAAATAAGTTAAAGTCATATTATTTAAAAAATATATTTATTTGCTCGTCAAAATACAAATCTTTTTGCAGTGTAAAATTAAAAGTTTTATTTCAGTCTACTTAGTACAATTTATTTATTATTTGAATAAAAAGATACATATTTTCGAATTTGAATCATTAATTCAATATACTAAATCATCCCCATATAAATATGGGTATAGTTCCCATTCGGGAACAAATCCCGTGTACTTCCGACATTTGAACTTTATTTTTATATTTTTGCTATTGTATGGCTTCTCATATTCATCACTACAAGCTCGGTAAGGGCGACTTGTATCTAGCTCGCATTTTTCAAAAACACTGTTTCTCAAACAATTGTTCTCACCAAGTTTCAAACGAAACCAAAGCTTGAGGGAATATTTCGCCTTAAATACATTTGAAATTTCGATTAGATGTAACTGATTTTGACCATCTTGTTCTCTGTTTATCTTCCGAAAGACGGTATCAGCATAATGTTGGACGAATTCATTGTCAACTGAATTGTCAACTGAAAAAAAAATCAAATTTTGAAAAAAAATTAATATTTTCAAAAAAATTAAATTTTTCAGGAAAATCGAAAAAAAAAACACACATACATACATCCATACAGACACCATCATAAAAACCGTCGGGCAAGTTTCCTACTACCCGTGGTATGTATACTATTTTTCTCCTCGACGGAGGCGGAAAGTGGCATTTTCGTTCAACGCAGCGGGAGGAACATTGACGCTTTCCGTCCGGAGGTGAGAAAAATTGTTTTTCCTTCAAAGTTAAAATCAACGAAAGTTCCTGTTAAGTTGCGCTGAGTAAAAGGGTAACCTTAGCTTCAAAAACTACACACGTTTTTAGCGGAACCCGGAATTCAAGACGAACTTTTTAGCATCTTGGGGTCTTGAATCGTTTCCGGGTGTTAATAATGGAAAACATTTCATAAAAGATGTAATTTTGTATCACGTATTGATAACGAATTCTTAATTGATCAGTAATAGTCGATTTTGGTAATATAGAGCTATGAGAAATTTCAGGATTTTTGATCATCTTGTTTCGTTTATATTGGCCATTTATTCATTACTTTAGTTCATTATTCAAA
>NW_025401350.1:0-3776 GCF_020080835.1 Cotesia glomerata
ACTTTATAGAGGACTGTCAATTATGATTTTTAGAAAAAAATAATTTCTTAACTAATTATTTAAACAATAGAAATATAAAAAACGATTATAAACAATTAAAAATTGTTATTACATGAAAATTTTTTTTTCTAAAAATCATAATATTTGTAATGCAATAAAGTTGTGAAAAAAAATTTTGAAAATATTGATTTAATCAATTTGTTTATAAAAATTTATCACCAAATGTCGGCGGAAAATTCTTTTTTGCAAATCAATAAATATCTTTGTGTATTAATAAAAAAAACGATAATATGATGATTTAGAAAAAAAATTCTTTTAACAACATTTCTTGGATTTTTAAGCTTTTTGCTTGAGTAAAAAATTGTTATAAAACAAAGTATGGGCAACATATTTTTTAACTTTTATGGCTAACGATCTTGTTAAGTATATATGTAAAAAAGGCTCTACGAAGCGAAAATTTTTTACGACCATTATTTAAACATTTTTTTTCACTTACAATTAAGACGGAAGTTCGAGAAAATTTCGTTAGTTAACAATTGTTTAACTTGTTGAAAAATTAACTTTAAGTAAAATTTCCAACGGGAATGAATCAATTATAGTGTTCAGAACACACCATAATTTTTTCAAATTTAAAAAAAAATATTCAATACCTTAAATAAATTAATTAATGTGCCGTACTCGCTTTTGACGCCACGCGCGCATCCTAAAAATGTCACGCGCGGACTTATTTTCAGCGTTAAATTGAAATTATAAATAATGGAGATAGAGTTCCGGGAGTTGGGAGTTTTTTATTGGAAATTTTCTCCACTTTCAGAATCTTTTTTTGAAATTTCTTAAATATCAATAGTTTATTAAATATTGGCAAAAAACGAAATGCCATTTTCTTTTCATCTTTAATTGTTTATAACTTTTGCAATTTTTCAAGTGCTAATACACGCTTTTGGCACATTTTTCTAGACGTCATTCCGGATCCAATGAGCTATTGCACATAATTTTAAGAGCAGTATCTCTATTTTGTACCATTTTCAGCTTATTGACTAGACTATTCCGACCAAATAAAATATCAGCTGATATATGCTAGCATCGTGACATTATTTTCGAACAGTGCATTTTTTTCGGTAATTATTATTATATACGTGAACATATTAGTCGGAAATTTAAATAATATAAAGTAAACAAAACTGACAATTCATATACTTTTATTTTATTAAAAAAGAAAAAAAAATCGATCGAAAATCAGTAAAATTTATATTTACTAAATTGGAAAATAAAATAGTTTTTAGAGTTCGACTCTATTCAAGTTTTCTAGAATTTGGAAGTTCTCAAATTTTTTCCAAAAAATTATATTGATTTAAAGTTCTAGCTGTTTAATTGGAAAATACTTAAAAAAATAGTTAGAATCACAAAATAAATTATCAAAAATTTATATTTTTATTCTTTATCTAACTGGCTAAATTAATTATTGAGAATGAACTTTAATTGTTAATAACTTTTTTCCTAATTATTTCACAACAATATAACTCAAAGTATTCATTATGATGAAGCATGTGCCAACGATTTGATTCCTTATATAATAATAATAAGTGTCATTTAATTAAAACAAAAAATGATAATTAACCCGCCCATGGTGTGTGCGTGTGTGTGTGTGTGTGTGTGTGTGTGTGTGTGTGTGTGTGTGTGTGTGTGTGTGTGTGTGTGGATGTATGTAAACCCCTTATAACTTTTGAACGGCTAAACCGATCGAAACAAACTGAACGGCTTTTCAAAGGGTTCCCGCGCATTTAGACTTTTTGAAAATTTGAACTGATTCAGACCAGTAGATTCCGAGAAATTTCAAGAAAACCGAGAAAAAAAATGTTTTAAAATGATGTATTTTAAGAATAACTTTTTGGCTATTGTATCGATCAATCCTATAATCTAATCAGCTCTCAAACTCAAAAAACAACGTTGAATGCCGTTTCGCAAACCAAAATCGGTCTATCCGTTCGTGAGATATCGTGAACGAAAGAAATGGCAAAAACAGGTATTTTGCAGATAACTTTAAAATTTCTTGCTGGAGCGTTTCCAACAAAGAACATTTATTATTAAAACACAAAAAACCCGATCGATTGCCGCCAATTTTGTCGAAATCGGTAGTGTGGAATTAGCGGGAAGTAGCAGGGATGGCCTTTAGGGTCAACTGTTTTCCTCATTTTTTTTTTACATCAGCCAACAGTTAACCTATATATGAGCGGCTCACATTTATTTACAACTACTGCGCCTTCACGATATTTCAAACTTCCCGCCTAACGCAACGTTGCCATGTCACCATTTCTCACCGATCGAGTAATGACAAAAAAGTGAAAAGTAGCTCACTTTCAACATGTTTTATAACTAAATAAATACCGCTTCTTATTGTTAATATTTGAAAAACATGTGTATTATATGTTCAATTAATGGTTTTCAGTTTTTCAAAGAAATTCTAAAAAAATTACTGTAGATATTTAAAAAAAATTAGGAAAACGGTTGACCCTAAAGGCCATCCCAGCAACTTCCCGCTAATCCCACACTTAAATGCTTGGAAGTGCACTTATTATGACGTTTTTGAGCTCTTCGAGCTCAAAAATATAGATAAATTGTTTTGAGCTCTTCAAGCTCAAAAATATAGATGTATTATTTTGAGCTCTTTAAGCTCAAAAAGTTCGCTGCCTTATTGACGAACTTGGCGGCAATCGACGTGGCTTTTTGAGTTCTAATAGTTAATTTTTCTTATCAAAAACGATTCAAATAGAAATTTCGAAGCTATGTGCAAAAAACCCAAAAACCACTTTTTTCGATTGCTTTCGTCGACGATATCTCACGAACGAATTAACCGATTTCGACAAATTAGGCGGCAATCGACGTGGTTTTTTAAGTCCTAATAATTAGCTCCTTTCATAAAAAACAATCGAACAAGAAACGTCGAAGTTATGTGCAAAAAACCACTTTTTGCGATTTCTTTCGACAACGATTTCTCACGAACAAATTAACCGATTTCGACGAAATTGGTGGCAATCGACGTGGTTTTTCGATGTTGAGAGCTGATTAGATTTTGGTATCGATCGGTCGAGCTGTTTAAAAGTTATTTTGAAAAAATTTTTTTTTGCAGTTTTTTTAAGATTTATCAAAATCTGACGGTCCCAGTCGACCAAAATCGTATGGAAAATCTAAGTTTGGTCAAGCCCTTTCGAATGCCGCCAACCGCGTTGAAATCGGTCAAGCCGTTCCAAAATTTTAAGAGGGTCACATACATATATACATACACACACACACACATATACATACAGTCCTACGGACATCATCGCGGGATTGGTCTGGGAAGCTTCTTAGGACCTCAAAATGTCGAGATCTGATGATAACTCGATTTTCGAAAAACGGAGTAAAACTAATAACTTCCCGATTTTTAAAAAATTTTCAATTTTTTAGCGGGACGTTAAAAATGTGCGCCACAATGGGGGTTTGGATAGGGATCACATGTTAAGTATGTGATTTTGAACTTTCAATACTTCAAAATTTAGCACCGCAAGAAGGGTTTTAAAAAATTCCTGCGTATAAAGGACAATCATAAGTATGTGTCCGTATGAAAAAAACATATATGATAATATTATATAGCAAAATATATTATGGATATGGTTAAATATATCTGGCGAAATTAACTATATGATTTAATATATTGTTTAATTATATTTAAAATAAATTGTTTGAATACATATTGGAATATAAAATCGACAGTATAACTATGAATGTGTAACGGGTAA
>NW_025401351.1:0-3773 GCF_020080835.1 Cotesia glomerata
AAACAACGTTTGCCGGGTTAGCTAGTAATAATGTCAAAATAGGTTCTATCTGCAGATAGATTGTAGTTAAATTTCAAATGGACGCTACTTCTATGTAAGATGGGACTGACGAGCATGCGCGTGGTACTGACAATCATCTGAGACAAATAAATCTCAGATGGCGCTGAGCCCCATCTCGGATTGAACTGAAATATACAAAGACTGTATCTTCTACAGTCTACATTGAACTAGTAACCATTTATAAATTTTTTTCACTATAGATGGAACTAGGTTCCGTCCAACATGGAAACCAGTTAAATCTCGTTTTTTCCGTGTCGATCTACTGTGATCAAATTAGATATCCAGATCAAGTTTGATCAAAATATAATTAAAAAGTAGTCAGATCAAATTAGACCAATCCAGATAAAGATCGATCAAAAATAAATTAAAAATTATATATAAATAGATCTGACTTGGTCTATGCAGATCTAATTTAATCTGATTATTACACGGGAAAAAAAGTTTAGATATGGTCAGATCAAGTTAGATCAAATCAGATCAATCTTGATGAATATATGTCATCATAAAAGTGATATGAACAGATCTAATTAGATCTGCTCTGATCAGAGCAGATCTACTTAGGTACGACTTTTTATATTCTAATTTATTTTCTAATAAATAGCTCTTACAAATGCACTAACTTTGATCACGTTATTTTTATTTAATACAAATTATAACTGTATGATATTGTTTCTATAGAAACTTTGAGTATTCTTTTTTACAATCACGTGCATGAAACCTGATGTCAAGTAATTTATTTATTTGTAATTAATCATCAAAATTGTTGAAGATCAAGAATTTTCAATTTTCAAAAATTTATAACTCAGAAACTATTAACTTACAGCAAATTTTAGAAGAGTAATTTTATTCATATTTGTAAAAATGCTTGCCGTAAGATGGACGGTGTGGCTTAATGTATATAGAATAAGCGAAAGGAAATTTAGTATGGACCGGATAGCTCAAATGGTAGAGTAGCCGACATGTCTTCGGAAGGTTCTGGGTTCGAATCCCAGTCTGAGCTATCTAATAATTTTTTCTCGCATATTCTATAAACTCACATTAAGATGATACTCTCCACATTCCTTTCTCAATCCTTTCCTACCAATATCCTGTTACGTGAATGTGGAACGCTTCACGTAATAATTACCGTAACTCCTATTCTTTCCCGCTTCACAGCATTATTTATATTTATAAATTTATAAAGGGGAAAGCAGTAATTTTCATCTTAAAATTGCCTAAAGTATTCAAAAAAAAATTTCCGATCTCAAAAAAAATTATTTCTCAAATAATTGTTTAAACAAATGGCTATAGACAATAGATTGCCCGGGATTTCGCAAAAATGACTGCGATATTTGGTTTCAGCGGGTCAAAATACATTAAGTAATCATATTTTGTACACCGACCTCAAAATTTTACGAAAAGATAATACAGCGCCTACATTATTATGTGAAGAGAAACTCAGTCAGGTACTTCTAGTAGCTGAATGGTACACTCTGGCACTGACATGCAGGAGGACCCAGGTTCGAATCCCCAACATCGCAAATTGTTTTTCAACGATAATTCGACTTTAAATCACGGAAAAATGATATAAAATACACAATTTCTGATTTACAAGTAGAGATAAAATAAATTTCACTATTATTTTTATTTTATAAACTTTTTTATAAATTGATTCTGTTTCAATCGAACCAGATCTGAACAGATCAGATTTGATCTAATCAGATCAAATTTGATTTGGACAGATCCGGCCAAAATGCAGATCTGCTCAGATCTGATGAATTTGATATGATTTGATCAGAGCAGATCTAAACTTTTTTTACCGGGTACATGTAATTGGACGGCTGTAACACCCACAGTCACCTATCCAACTATTAACCATGCTCAATGCTGTTCAACTTTGGTGATATCCATGCGCCTTGAAGTTCCCGCTTGCTGTGCTGCTATCTTATGTGACAACAATTTTATGAATTACAAAACGTATCGAATAAGTTTATCATACATGTAATATAAAAATTGACTTCTTAATATATTTTGATAGTCCAAATTTATTTATTTAACCGAATCTCATTATAACATCACATTTATTTAAATAATAAAATAAGTAATGATTGTATAATAATTTTTTACTTCCCGCTAAGAAAATCGAAAATTTTCAAAATTCGGAAAGTTATTGGTGTTACTCCATTTTGCAAAAATCGAGTTTTCATCAGATCTCGACGTTTGAAGGTTACAGGAAGCGTCCCTGACTACTTCCGCGAGGTTGTCACTATGTGTGTGTGTATGTGTGTGTGTGTGTGTGTGTGTGTGTGTGTGTGTGTGTGTTTTTAAGGTTGGGGAATCCTTTTTACGGATTCTAGGCATAGCTGTTTGGCCTGGATATCAGTCGCCAACGACTCTGACGCAGAGTGGCTTCGCTACCAAAATTCGACGCTGGCGCCCCTACCCACTAAACCCTAAACCCCTTCTCCTCTTTTCCCTAATCCCTCATGGAAACCGCCGTCCGAGGCATTACTTCGTGAGGGGAGGATCTAACTACTGCTCTCTTCTTCTGGTGGCTTCAAGATTGTTATTCTTTCCTCCTTCTAATTGGCGTCATTCGCTCTTCTTCTTTCTATGGACCGCGGGTCTGAGAGGACTCCCGTTACAAACGTGTTTGTGGCGTTCCAGGCAGCCTCTGATGACAGCATTGCTTCTACTATTGTCTCTGGTTGGATTTTCCTCTTCAGGATATTCTCCAGCTCATCTCGCTGTGGATATAAACGGGGGCACTCAAAGAAGACGTGCTCTGCATCTTCATTGACTCCTGGGCAGGACGGGCACTCTGGGGTGTGTGAATTCCTTATTATATATTATATTATTATATAATTACCATACCAATTATTATATAAGATTCCTTATTCCTCACTCTCATAAAAAGCGGTGGAGACCTACGCCCAGGAAACAGCCGTGTCACAAATGGATTCAAATTCCTCGAAAGGCCTTTTTATACTCTGCCAACAGCTCTGCGGAGTTAGGTCGTCTGTAGCCACGCTGAGACTTTCTTCTTTTTTTAAGACACTCCGAACGTAGAATGCTAATGTGATCGTTTTACCAGTGTACCGAAGGTCTTGAATTCATGTCACGTTTCCGAGACATACTGGCGTCGCAAGCCTGGGTTACTCTTCTCATTAGGTCCTTGGTCTTCTCTTCAGCAGTTTCTACGATGATCGGATCGCACTCTAGGGCTACTACTAAAGCAGTGAGGTCGAGAGATTTAAATTTCCACCCAACCGCACTGGCGTTCTTGTTGACTCTTGTTAGATTCTGACCAGTTGATATTTGCCATAGTATCGCACTACGGTCACTGGCTGTGAAAATGTTCAATACTTTCCAAGAAAAATGTCTTCGAGCTAAGCAACTGCTGACAAATGTAAGATCAACAATTGAGTTTGACTCTCCCTTAGTATACGTTGGCGTGTCACTGGTGTTAAGAAGTATCACGCCCAGTGTGGCCATTGCTTCGAGAAGTGCTTTTCCACGTGTATTAGGGAACTTGCTGCTCCAGTCTGCTGCCCAGGAATTGAAGTCATCAGCTATTACCACGGGAAAGTGTTTTCTTGCGTCCTCAGTTAGCCGATCAAGAAAGTCTTCAAACTGTTCATTAGAGAGACTAGGTGGTGCAGAGCAACTGTAGAAGCGGAGGCCATCCACCTATGCTGCTACGAAGCCGGCTTCTTTATTGCTGACTGTTATTG
>NW_025401352.1:0-3773 GCF_020080835.1 Cotesia glomerata
TTGTTATGTCCACCCGCAAATTTTTTTTCTCTCTTCTCATTTTTCTTAATTTAAATCACCCGCGCAGATGGAAGACTTCTCCATGCGCGAAAGCCACAATAAAATGTAAGCTACGTGACTGCTAGTTGACTAGCGGGGACTTCTGCAATCTCAGCACCGCGAGCTTTTAAAAAGGCAATCAACAGCTTAATCCACGTCTTTTAATCCACGAGTTGGTTAATTCGACTTCCGCGTTTAACTGACGGGCCCGTGCCTTGTAGAGTCCTTTGCTTTAATTTGCTCCGCACTTAGTGGAAGCTTGGACACGGTCTTAAACTGCAGGCCACGTATTAGTTGGTAATATCTACGAGTCGGGATCTTCAAAGTTCTGACTAAATTTGCCCTGCACTTAGAAGTGAGAGCTCTGTCAGTAGATTAAAATTTAGAGAGAGCCCAAATCTCAAAGTTCTAATTTGCCCTGCACTTAGGCGAAATTTTGATCAATCAAAACGCAGGAGAATCGACCCCTCAAAGTTTCAATTTGCCCTCTCGCACCCTAGGGGCGAGTTCGGTCAATAAGTAACCCGCGAAACGAGCTAAATTTGCGCACTTTACTCTACCACTTTAGGAAGTTAGCTCAAAATAACAAAAATTCATTCATGTAACAATTTCGATCTAATAAAAATTGTGACAGTGTAGCGGTTTTATGAATGTTAAACAAATCTTGAAAAGTGAAATCTGTTTCGAATAAGTTCATTTCAGTAAAATAAGGACCCCTTAGAATAAGCAGCCCGAATCCATCCACATTCATTCGCTACAAATACCAACAGAGGGGTCCAATCAAGGAAAAGGCACCCGCTTTACGATCAGCTCCCGAACTGTTGCGGATCCCGATCCTAAGAAATAATCCAGCAAGTAGTAAGTACATCTACTCCTAATTAAAATCCGTGTACAGTCTCAAACGAAGGTGTGGTAAATTCGTTACTTCGAAAACGTCCCACAAAAAATAATTAAAACAACGGAATTAAACCTCCCGTTGCGTATTCTTCAAACTGTTAGTCCAAACCTCCACCGTTTTAAGCTACCACTTAAACGCCCTTGGACATAACATAAAGAACACTGAGTGGCAGCGGTGGGATATCGAATACGAAACTATTTAACTTTCGTTTGAGAAAATTTATAATTTTTAAATATTTTCTCTTTTTCTTTTCAAATCTGTCTTTTTTTTAATCAAGTAAATCCTACTGTTCAAAAGTTATTCAAAGTTTATTTCTATTTAATCTTGACAATTTTAAAATTTTTCTTATTAGTTAAATTTATCAAGTTATTATATTTTTTAATTTTATAAAATTTTTACTTTTTAAATTTCTTATAAAATATTAACTCCTGAAATTTTTAGAACTTTTGTTGAAAAATTTTTTTTTATAAATGACCTAGCAATTTGTCCTCATAACTCGCAAAAAGAATTCTATTCTTTTTCGTCATATTAAAATTTTTGTTTAAAGGAGTTATTTCGATATTTAGCTTAATACTATTTTTCATCATCGGTTTTCGACTTCATTATTAGAAGTGGTAGGAATAAAGAGGTATTAGGAAGTATTGATTAGAAGTGGGGAGAAAATAATTGTTAATCAACAAATGCGTTTTAAGAAAGCCAATAAAAAATTTTTAAGAAACGGTTTTTGTTTAGTCATAATTATCATCAAAAGATTATATTATCAATAAAAAATTTTTAAATTATCCCATAAACAATGCATTTGTTTGATAACAATTTTTAAAAATAGGAGATAAAAATGATTAAAAAATCATTTTTAAGTAGTTTCTGATCATAAGAAAATAAATCAATAATAATATTATAAAAAAAACAATTTTTTTTTCAATGTTTGAAATAAAGCTTTTATAATTATTCACCTTAGTAAATAATATATACTAATAATATTATAAAGAGGGAATATTTGTTGTTTGTTTGTTTGTTTGTTTTGCATTTCGAATAGGCTCCGAAACTACTGAACCGATTTAAAAAATTTTTTCACTGTTGGAAAGCTACACTATCACCGGGTGACATTGGCTATGTTATATTATGAATAATTTGAAAATTTTTTTTAAATACCCGTGCGAAGCTGGGGCGAACTGCTAGTTGTTAATAAAAAAAAGAAAATTAACAATTTTTTAATTTTTCCAACGGGAGTTTATTCAAAGACCGCTTTGAAAAAATAGCTCCAACGGCGGAGGAGAAAAAATTCTCAGATAAATAGTTTAACAATTATCGCACTTGCAATGTTAATGTTCGTACTACAAAAAATTGTTAATTAATTGATGGATAACTTCTTAAAAAATCGCGATAAAAATTTATTAACTACGGATTATTGTTTATAGATCTGTCCTACAGGCACCTGAATTCTTTCAATTTTTAATTATCATATTGACACACTAAATTTTTGTTTTGTTTAAAAATTGAATCACTTAGACCACTAAACCTCGCAGATAAGAAAATAATCGCATAAGCTTCTAATAAGTGGGATTCGCTGCTTCCTGGAATATTCCCCTTCCGCGAACCAATGAATGTCTTTGGTTTTGAATTACTTTATTAATTCTGGAACAAATGTTCTACCACGCGTGCCAGTTAACTAATTTTACTTACTTACAATATTAACTGCGGTCATTATTCTGGCAGTCTGAGATTGGACCCTTTTATTGAATAGAAATAGTTAAGATAGTCGTAAGTAAATAGATAGATGAATAGTGGTAATTTGAAAATAATGTATAAGCGGTGGAAACAATAAACTTAACTTTACTGTAGAAACGGATGCCGTTAACTGTTGCCGCTACAAAGCCGGCATTATCATTATTAACTACACTCTTGGAAGGGATGCTCTCACCACAGGACCAGATGACAGACTTGGCGGTGCTTTGTCAGATTTCCAAAGGCTGGGTATTCAGGTGTCTGTATGGCTCTCGCTATCATTACTAAGTCTAACTCTGGTTCTCTTGTTGTTCGCATAAACAGATCATGTCTAGCTTCGCAATGGTTTAGGCTTAGCTGTAATATCTTCATGTCTGTTTGTTTTGTTATCTTCTCGAGTGCCTCCTTAAATACTGGGCACCTGGATGTGCCGGCATGATGGGCCGCGTTCTCCGCACTTGGGTCCGCGTATAATATGCCAGCACTTGAAACATTGGATTGGTCTCCTCGTAGCTTTGATTCGGCAGTTGGCCCAGCCGATCCGGACTTTACCGCTTCCCGCCAATATCTTTCGCGCTGCAGCTGCTGCTAGTGTCACAACAGCTGTCTGAGTAACCTCCTGCAAGCCTTACGAATCTTAATTGTCCCTAGTGGTATCTCGCAGGTTTCTCGGATTACTGTTCACAAGGCGGCCTGAATATCCTCCTTTGGTTGTGGTATCATCAACATCTCGGATTTCGACGTCTTCCTGTAGTCCTTTGCAGATTACCTTCGCGTCTTCTTGGAGGATGCCCATGATGGTCTTCTGTAAGGCTTGGCCTTGGTCAGTGCTCTTCCTCGAAAGCCTAATCTGCAAGCTCCCGGTCCTAGTTCTTTGGATCTTATCCACTATAGTACGGGCCTGTTCGTCAGGGACGTCCTGCTTTATTCGCTTCATTATCTCAGCATACTTTGCCGTCTCTGCTAGGCGGATAATCAGTGCGTTCAGCCTGATCCGTTTGCACGGTTTTTTCGGCTTAGGCTCTGGCCTGGGCTCCTTGGGCGGTCGCTTCTAGAGCTTTTCTTTTGCTTGCTCTCTCTTGGATTTCCTTGACTGGACTGTTTGATACAA
>NW_025401353.1:0-3767 GCF_020080835.1 Cotesia glomerata
TACATAAGATAACAATTCTAAAACCGAGTCAACGTACTAATGCTGTTTCAAATTTTACTAGCTCACGGCAAGTTTTACACAATACATACTCACTAATAGCCGTAAACACAGTTATAAAATTTAAAATTCTATAATCAACTGACGTATCGCGAGTTACATATATTTCCTCTTGCGCTTTAAATTTTTTTGCTGAGGCGCTGAAACTGCTCTCATCATATTCCACGGTTTTCGGATTAAAAACGTTCTTCCGTTTATTTCTTCGAGACAACTGCTCATTAGAAGTTCTACGAGTTGCTCTTCTAATTTTACGAGGCATTTTTTACTTTAATTAATTAAACTATACACACTGAGAAATACACAAAATGAGCACAAACACAACTTGTCCACGTGGAAGATCACTTCTAACTGATGAGTTCACATATTTTTAACTTAAAATTCCTTAACATAGGTTTCAGGTATAAACTAGACCTTTTGTATTATTATCTTAGGGTCCCAAACACAATATAAGTTGAGAACAAAAGGATAGAAGCTATCAGAAACAGCTGCTACTCCGGCTCGTGCTCCGCCTACTTTCGAACGCTCGGAGACGTTCTTACTAATACGCTCATATCTCCGAAACTAATTATCGGATCAATTTGAAATTTTCAGAGAATATTCTTGAATATATGTACATTCAAAAAATGGAAAAAAATCGATTTCTTGAAAATCACAAGTGGATATAACCCCTTAAACATCTTTTGACCCGTCCGAGTTGATAATTTCTTAATTTTACTTATAATAATTGATATTTCACTTATTAACCGAAATAAATGTACCTTCGATACTATATCGTTTTCTCTAAGTCGACCTATGACTTATTTGAATAATAATAATTAACTAAAAACTACATTCGCGCGCTAGCGCGCGCGTGTAAGTAACAAAACTAAATAATTAATTATTATCCAGATGGTTTGGAATATACTTATAATGTAAAAACCTATAAAAATTAACAGAGGGATAAAAATTAAATGCAAAATTATTTTAAGTATTGACTTTGTAACAGGGTAAATTACCCTTAATCGATAAATCGCCAGAGATCGATAACTTTTCGACTAGCATTTGAGCGCATCGATCTTCGGGCCTAGAGAGAGAGCAGGAGGGGGTATTTTTGGGGTCGTTATATAGACAAGCCATGCGTGGTGTCCGGAGAAGTAGTAAAGTGTTGAAACGAGTAATTCTAAGTAGTTCAAAGAAGGAAGCGAGTATCAAATCACAGAGTTTCTTCAACCAAATTCTACACCAGGTATTGGATTCTTGGTCATGATGAGCCTTTAAATATATACCCGGCTCATCAAATACACTACTTCTTATTTTATTTATTCAAGTTTGGATAATTCAATTGTTTAATAATTTTGCTCAATAATAATTAATTATTTAATTGAATTGATTCGTTAATTGCTGTGAACAATTCCTCCTAGGGATTTTACACCCGAGGAATGTTCTAGACCTCCTGGGTTTGCAAGTCGTGAATAATTAATTTTATTAATACAGTTGGTTAATAATTATTAACATCTTGAGATTGGTTTAAATAAATATATTTTATATTAATTAAATTCTGAACACCGAGAAGGTTCCAATCGACACAACATAGTATTCGGTACCCGAGGTCAAAACGTGCTACGCGGTAACGAACGCCGGCATCCATTTTGAGCGCGCAAATTCCTTGTGAATTTTTTTACGCAATAAGTCGTAAAATTAACAACTGGATTATTATTACTATTCACAACAATTGAATTATCTTTTATTAAGACTATTTATTATCTTGAATTGAATATTAATATCGTATTTATTTCCGAAGCTATTTTATTATTTGGAAAATTAAGTATTGAGAATCGGCTACTGAGTTTCGACGCAATTGAGATCGAATTAACCGTGGATAATTTTTCGTGAATTTATTTTATATTGAGACAAATTGCTTTATTAATTATTTATAAATCGAAAAATTCCACGTGGTCATTTATATATTGAACTATGGAAGACTAAAATTATTATTGGAATTATTTATAAAAACTATTTATTTGTGTGGATTACGTCCGAGTAAAAATTTAGTTAATTTTATAAAGAATGTTCTTCGAAAGAATTTAAGTTAATGCGCAGAGTTAAGCTCGTGTTAAATTTGGAATAAATTCAAGCGTCGGTTTTTAGTGTAGATTTTTTTGAGAATTAAATTATTAGTTGTAAAAATTGTTTATGATTTTAATCTCGAATTAATGACTGAATAATTTTAGTAAGAATTGAACGTTGACTTTTTTGGAGTAATTTTGTAATCCAAAAAATAAAAGTAAAGTAGAGTCAGTGTGTGTGTGAGACGCGTGGGTAATGTGTGTGTGAGATAGTACCGCTCAAGAGGCACGTTGAGCACGCTTGAGTCCATCTGACTCCGGGGTGGGAAATCCTAGAAGCCGTTGTATAGACGCCAAAAGTGCGGGTACAGCGGTAGTAAGTTAGAAGCCATGGTATAGACGCCAAGTGGGGTACCACGGTAGTAAGATAAAAACTGCGGTATAGACGCTCCATAAGAGGGTACCGTTAGGATTAAGAATTTTGATAGAGCGTGAGGGTCCGGTGGACAGCGCGACTTAGTTAGAAACTGCAGTATAGACGCTCCATATGAGGGTACTGTAGGATTAAGAATTTATGTTAGTTTTTAAGAGATCCCTGGTCAGCCGTTAGTTGTAGGCTGTAGTCTTAAGTTGTTAATTGTGCGTGCGAGGGCACGAGTTGTTATTCTATTTTGTTTTTAAATAAATACCGGTCATTTTCGTTAAATAAAAATTTATTTCTTTCAGACCACCTTCCTCCACTCTCTCTCCCTGTAGATTATAAGCTCAGCTCTGGTTTCCGGTTCCAGGAACCGAGATACAAAATCCTGGTGGCGCCCTTGTTAATTTAGAATCATTTTTGCTAGGTATTGTTTTATTTCTATTAAGTTAATCAAGGGGCCAATGGGAAGTAAATTACCCGTTACAACTTTAATGGTAGCAACTTTAGAAATAATGTAAAAATCTATAAAAATTAACAGAGGGAGAAAAATAAAATGCAAAATTATAATTTAAAATAATTATTTTAAATATTGACTTTAATGCTAGCAACTTCAGAAATAATTTGAAAAAATAATTGTACGTAATTAAAAAATTCCTTGTTTGATCTGGACGTAAGAATAGTTTTTCACGATCAAATCCTTGTTAGCCTTGCTCAGAACTTAGTAAATCTGAACGCAGCCAATGCTTTGTCTATGTCATGCGTTTAGAGTCACCGTGCAGGTAACACTGTCAGTAACCAAAGCGCGAATTTTACGAATTTGAATATGATTTAATTATTTTAAGTAATTTTATCTTCTCTATAATAATCCTACAAGGGTGCACCTGAATATAAAGTATGCATATTTATGTTGTTAAATATTAACATGTCTGAAAGATTTTGTGGGAACTATAATATGAAAATATTCAATTTCGGTGTTACATATAGCCGATGTTCATATATATCATTTATTTCAATCATAGACAATTAATTAATTAATTTTATGTTAATAGATATTAATATTTATATAAAATTATTCATATTTTTGTTTTTTTAATTTAAACATGTGTATAAGAATTAATAAGAATTTTAAAAAGGAAAACACTCGTTTTGAACAGTGCATAGCAGGTGTTTGTAAATCCTATTTTTTTACTTACTTGATATGTTTAAATATTCGTAAATGCATGTCAAATTAGAAAAAGGTTCTT
>NW_025401354.1:0-3765 GCF_020080835.1 Cotesia glomerata
ATAAATGCTGTTAGTATCATTGTACCAAGATGAAGCTCGATGAAATTAAAAAACAGAAAGATATTTTACGACAGATATCTCAAGCCAGCGATGCCATCCGACGGAAACATAAATTGTTGAAAACTGGTAAAGATACATCTGAAAAAGCTCTGGAGGAAATGTTTAAACCTAAAGTAACACCACTGCATAGTCTACTTGAGTCGTCTAAGAAGAAAATTAAACAAGAAGAAGTTAAAAATGAAGTCAAGGAAGAAAATAACCAGGCATTGGTTGGAAAAATTCAAGATGATGAAATCAGTAAATACAATAGTTTAATAACTGATGATGAAACTGCTGACAGTAAGATTGATGAAAAGCAAATATCTCCTGTAAATACAAGTACTCCAAATAAGCAGAATTTATTGACTAAATACTTGAATAATTTAAATAAAAAACATCGTTCAATTGATGTAAGATATGGTATACGTAAAAAAAGAAACCAATTACATATTGGTGATTCAGCTGTGAAATTTATTGGCAATACTATTCATATAAAGGATAAAACATATCCGGTGACAGATGGCTTATTAGAGTTAATGTTTCAAAAATCACTGCAAGACTCACTTGTTACACAGGATGATTTACAAAAATACTTCGAAATTATGGAATATACAAGTATGCACAAAAAAAATTATAAGCCAGAAAATAGTATTTTCCAAGACTTTTCTCCAAAATTTGAAAAATATATTTCTAATTATCTTGCTAAATATACTGGTGAAGAATTACCGAAATTTATGATAACTAAAAAGCGAAAAACATGCATGGATTATGTTTACTGGGATGATCCCAATAAACTGGTTGATAGACTGCGATTGCTAATAGCATCTCAAGCAGCTGGTAATCCAAGCCACACTAATATAATTATTTCGATTATTGAAGATCTGAAGGAGGCTTATATTATATATTAGCTGCAGTTAATAATTGTTTTCATCTAATTGCCATCAGTCGAAGTGAATGGAACAATGAGCATTGATATATTTGGAAGATCGTTGAGAAACAGTGTTGGGGTCAGCGGACCAACAGGACCACGTGGGCAAGGTTTCAAAATGACTGTTGATGAACAATACGATATGGAAAATAAGAGACTGTGTAATGTTGATAAACCTGTCAGTGACAATGATGCATCAACTGTACAATTTGTACGAAAAGAAATATCAGTGGTATATAACAGTTTAATGACCGAACAGGCAGAAATCATTTCACACTTGCACTTCCAGATGGTAACATTGGAGGCTTCATTCATGAAGAAAGAACATGAAGAATTAAAAGTGACAATAAAACGTCAGAAGCTTAGAAAAGAATTAATTGCTCAAAATACTCAGCGAATAAAGAAACTGGAAGCTACGATCAATAGAGGAGAAAAAGTCAGTGATAGCGTATGAGCTTCATAAACCAGCTCGCAAAAATTATCAACGTCGCCACTTTGATATTCGAGGAATAGATGAAACTTGGCAGGCTGACTTGGTGGAGATGATTCCATACGCAAATGTGAATAAAGATTATAAATATTTGCTAACAATTATAGACACATTTTCAAAGTTTGCGTGGGCAGTTCCACTTAAAAATAAGACAGGTTTTGATGTTACAAAAGCCATGAAATCTGTACTTGAGCAGGGAAGAGTTCCTAAAAATTTACATGTTGATCAGGGTAAAGAGTTTTACAATACAAACTTCAAAAATCTCATGAAAATTCACAAAATTAACCTTTATTCAACATTCTCAAACATGAAAGCGAGTATTGTCGAGAGATTCAATCGTACTATAAAAAGTAAGATGTGGCGAGAATTCACGGCTCGTGGAAGTTACAAATGGATTGATATGCTTGCTGACTTGGTAAATACTTACAATAATACTAAACATCGCACCATAAAAATAAAACCTATTGATGTGGCTAAGGCTCAGGAAAAGCTGCTGCTGAAAAATATTTATATTCCAATGAAAGCTAAAATATTACGCAAACAAAATACATTTAAAGTTGGAGACAAAGTCCGTATAAGCAAGTACAAGCATGTATTTGAAAAAGGATATACACCTAATTGGTCAACTGAAATATTTACTGTTGATAAAGTTCTAAATACAAATCCAACAACATACAAACTGGTAGACTATCAGGATCAACCAATTAAAGGTGGATTCTACAATGAAGAACTCAGCAAAGTTAAGTACGCTGATATTTACCTGATTGAGAAAGTTATAAAAAAACGTGGAAATAAATTGTACGTCAAATGGTTGGGCTTTGATGATAGTCACAACAGCTGGATTGATAAATCTGACTTGTAATTATGTATTGTCATTTTTTCAAAGCTGTTTTTTTTAATATAATTATAATGGAAATCGTAAATGAATATTTTTGATAAATCTAATATAGAAAATCCAACATGAATTGGTTTATTGAAAAAAACATTAGCTTTTGTAAGTTCAATTATGACCATATCTTCACCAAAAATAGTAAGACTGTGGAAATTAGGTTTGGAAATCAAAGCCTTAGCACCATACCTCCCCTCCCATTTAGTAATTAAATGCACATCTTTATGTTTTCTTACATTTTCCATAGTCTTACCGAATACAATGTTATTCATTAATTTAAATAAATTTTTTTCAAAATCATTTTTGGCATTTTTTCTACATTCTGTGTTTTTATCAATGTATGCTTTTAGCCATGGGGATTGTTCGAATTTAAATATTCTATGAATTTTTGTTAATTTTAAACCTAAATTTAAACATTGTGTTAAATTCTTATAATGAATTACATAATTTTTTTTTGAATTAAGAGTCGTTGTTAATTTAGATTGTTTACTTCCTGGGGGTACAAAGTGTTCAGGGCATAGAGGCAAATCCTTATGTAGATCATGCAACTCTTCTGGGTTATCTAAATCTACTTCCAGTATGTAACCAACACTTTCATCAACATCATTCAAGTACTGATCCACACAAGGACTAACCTCTACCCATTCGAATGAACCTTTTGGTAATGACATGCTCATTGCTGCACCGTACAAATTGTTGATGTCATAGTACATGAGATATGATTCATCTTTGCTCTGATCAAAATCGGTTTCCATATAACGATTATTTGCTGCAGCATACCGATTGACACACATTGAAACCCTACCACGAATGCCCTTTTCAATAAAAAGTAACATTTCAGGATCAGTTAACAGCTCAAATTCCACACCAGTATAACGAAGCATCGCTTCGAGTGCAAGACCCGGAAGGGTGTAAAAATGACATGGATCTAAACTGTATGTTTTTAAACAATTTGATCTGAAATTTTCAAAAACATCAGCCAGAAGAAGTACATCAGTCTTAAGATATAAGTCTGAGTACTCTCCCAGAGTGCTGATTTTAAATCTATTCCAAACTAATTTTGCAAAATCATAATCTTCATCAGAAACATAGTCATTTGATAATCTTGAATAAAATAAGTCTTTACCAGGCAACTTTGCTTGTTTATCATCAAGTCTCATCAATACGGTCAAATATACTCATATGGAAATACACCCTTTCTGAGTGACCAATTTAAAATGTTTCAGGGATCAGGATAGTGTGATTTCAATGTTATCTCCCTTATTACTTCATTATCGTAAGATAAAGAAGAAGATACATTTTTTGGTTCTAGACTAGATGCCAAGTAAATTTAAATGAATCTATAAAGCGCAAAAGTAACTGAAGTACCATCAACTGATTTAGTAAAAGACTATACACATATATTTTCTTTTATTAATC